>NW_025767618.1:0-132022 GCF_003918875.1 Haliotis rubra | reverse complement strand
TCACGCTTGTCTTCCCCTCTGTGAAGATCCTAGGTTAGAATTGGTCTTCGGAAACCCATGCTTGTCTCCCCTGTGAAGATCCGGGTTAGAATTGGTCTGCAGAAACCCATGCTTGTCTCTCCTGTGAAGATCTGGAGTTAGAATCTGGTCTTCAGGAACCCATGCTTTGTCTCCCCAGTAAAGATCCTGGAGTTTAAATTGAGATATTCAGGAACCCATGCTTGTCTTCCCTGTGAAGATCCAGGTTAGAACTGACTCCTTCAGGGCCCTTGCTTGTCTCACCTGTGAAGATCCGGGTTAGAATTTGGTCTGGAAACCCAATAAACCCATGCTTGTCTCCCATGTGAAGATCCGAGTTAGGAATTGGTCTTCAGGATACCCATGTTTGTCTCCCCTTGTGAAGATCCGAGTTAGAACTGGTCTCCAGAAACTCCATGCTTGTCTCCCCTGTAGGGAAGATCTGGGTTAGAATTGGTCTTCAGAAACCTATACTTGTCTCCCACCGTAAAGATCTATGAGTTAGAAGTGTCTCTTCTGGGAACTCATGCTTGTCATCCCTGGGTGAAGATCCGAGTTAAAACTGACCTTCAATGGACTCCCTGCTTGTCTCCCTGTGAAGATCCGGGTTAGAATTGGTCTTCGGAAACCCATGCTTGTCTCCCCTGTGAAGATCCGGGGTTAGAATTGGTCTTCAGAAACCCATGCTTGTCTCCCCTGTGAAAATCCGAGTTAGAAGTGGTCTTCAGGAACTCATGCTTGTCTCCCCCTGTGAAGATCCGGGTTAGAAACTGACCTTCAGGAAACACATGCTTGTCTCCCCTGTGAAGATCCGGGTTAGAATTGGTCTTCAGAAACCCATGTTTGTCTCCCCTGTGAAGATCCAGGTTAGAATTGGTCTTCGGAAACCCATGCTTGTCTCCCCTGTGAAGATCCGGGTTAGAACTGGTCTTCAGAAACCCATGTTTGTCTCCCCTGTGAAGATCCATGGTCTCCCTTAGGAATTGGTCTTCAGGAAACCCATGCTTGTCTCCTGTGAAGATCCTGGTTAGAATTGGTCTTCAGAAACCCATGCTTGTCTCCCCCGTGAAGATCCGGGTTAGAATTGCTCGTCAGAAACCCATGCTTGTCTCCCCCGTAAAGATCCGAGTTAGAAGTGTTCTTCGGGAACTCATGCTTGTCTTCCCTGTGAAGATCCGGGTTAGAATTGGTCTTCAGAAACCCATGCTTGTCTCCCCTGTGAAGATCCGAGTTAGAATTGGTCTTCGGAAACGAATGCTTGTCTCCCCTGTGAAGATCCGGGTTAGAATTGGTCTTCAGAAACCCATGCTTGTCTCCCCCGTAAAGATCCGGGTTAGAATTGGTCTTCAGGAATTCATGCTTGTCTTCCCTGTGAAGATCCGAGTTAGAACTGACCTTCAGGACCCCTAATTGTCTCCCCTGTGAAGATCCGGGTTAAAATTGGTCTTTAGAAACCCATGCTTGTCTCTCCTGTGAAGATCCGAGTTAGAATTGGTCTTCAGAAACCCATGCTTGTCTCCCCTGTGAAGATCCGGAGTTAGAATTGGTCTTTAGAAACCCATGCTTGTCTCTCCTGTGAAGATCCGAGTTAGAATTGGTCTTTAGAAACCCATGCTTGTCTCCCCTGTGAAGATCCGAGTTAGAATTGGTCTTTAGAAACCCATGCTTGTCTCTCCTGTGAAGATCCGGGTTAGAATTGGTCTTAGAAACCCATGCTTGTCTCCCCTGTGAAGATCCGAGTTAGAATTGGTCTTTAGAAACCCATGCTTGTCTCTCCTGTGAAGATCCGGGTTAGAATTGGTCTTCAGAAACCCATGCTTGTCTCCCCTGTGAAGATCCGAGTTAGAATTGGTCTTTAGAAACCCATGCTTGTCTCTCCTGTGAAGATCCGGGTTAGAATTGGTCTTCAGTAACCCATGCACGTCTCCCCCATGAAGATCCGGGTTAGAATTGGTCTTCAGTAACCCATGCTTGTCTCCCCCGTGAAGATCCGGGTTAGAATTGATCTTCAGTAACCCATGCACGTCTCCCCCATGAAGATCCGGGTTAGAATTGGTCTTCAGTAACCCATGCTTGTCTCCCCCGTGAAGATCCGGGTTAGAACTGATCTTCAGTAACCCATGCTTGTCGTAAGAGGCGACTAACGGGATCGGGTGGTAGGCTCGCTGACTTGGTTGACACATGTCATCGGTTCCCAGTTGCGTAGATTGATGTTCATGATGTTGATCACTAGATTGTCTGGTCCAGCTTATTTACAGTCCGCCACCACAAATCTGTACATGTAATATTGCTGAGTGCGGCGTTAAACAACCAACCAATTTATCAGAAATATCCTGGCAGTTGATGGTTGTGTTGTCAAAACCAAATTAACAATTTAAAATTCCTTAGACTACAAAATCTTCTTTAAAAATTGCCATAAATAGTCAGCGTCACTCTCCAACTTCAATTTTCGTGTGAAATTGTTCGCATATTTTACTCTCGATTTTTGCACGTAAATAAATACTCGTGTTAACGATTTTAAAGAACGCGCATTTAAACTTTATTCTCGAAACTTCGAGATCGAAAAACACAAGCTAAAGTTTTGACGGTAGCAGGCTTTTGTAGATTAAAAAGTTGGACTAGTAGCATATTTGTAATTCTCAGTAGCTCAAACAAATACAGGTGTTCATTTTAACAAAAAGGGCACATGGTGGTTTTTTAAATCTTCAGTGCAAGGCAAATGTAAAAACATCCATAAAAACAGGGCTTTGATTGATTTTTTGACAAATGCATCAACAAATGTATCGAATCACGATTTAATTACGTGAATTTCGTGCAGGACGTGCTCTTGAGTCTCGTGTCGTCGTCCTGTAATCTACAACTCTCCGATATGTTAGGGAACGTAAAATCAATATCAAGTATTCCGTACAATAAAAGACAGTTTCAGTATCACAATCATAATTTATAAGGGGCGTATACATTCATTAAATATGATAACTTCCTGCCAAACTTCGATCATTCACAAACTGACGTCATAGGCGGGAATATTAATGAGTCAGGCGAGAAACATCAAACACGTGGACAGATAAGGCGGAAGTTTTTCCTGTTTACATCACTCATTATGTACACAGGACATCAGGTTGATGAGCAGCTCATAGCGATAAATGGCATGACACTCCACACGGAGGTGTAGGAAAATGATATGAGTACATATGTTTATGTAAGGCCGATCGTAATGACTGTGTCGATCCCTAAAGTCAGCTGGGGACACGTGACAAAGTCTCTAATTTACTATGTATATCTACGGCCCTTTGACACGCCAGAAATCTTTCATCGTTTGATCGAATCCCTGATTAGCACTGACTGTCATGAAACGGTGAAGATCAGGATTAGAATTGATCTTCAGTAACCCATGCTTGTCGTAAGAGGCGACTAACCGGATCGGGTGGTCAGGCTCGCAGACTTGGTTGACACATGTCATCGTATCGCTGTTGCGTAGATCGATGCTCAAGCTGTTGATCACTGGATTGTCTGGTCCAGACTCAATTATGTACAGACCGCTGCCATATAGCTGGAATATTGCTGAGTGCGGTGTTAAACAACAAACAAAACAAAAGATTATTTAACGTTGCGTTGAGAGAAATGACAGCCATCGACTTAAGAACCCTAGACAATTCCAGGTGATACTATAGCAACTTAGTGGTCATAAGAGCACACCA
Source organism: Haliotis rubra (assembly GCF_003918875.1). Classification (NCBI taxonomy): domain Eukaryota; kingdom Metazoa; phylum Mollusca; class Gastropoda; order Lepetellida; family Haliotidae; genus Haliotis; species Haliotis rubra. The sequence goes on along the minus strand of NW_025767618.1, from coordinate 128,306 downwards.
AACAGTGATGCGGTGACTTGGTGGCTTGGTTGATTGCGCCGCTTCATAACCCCTTTCGCGTGGAGACCCGTAAAGATCCGAGTTAGAATTGGTCTTCAGGAACTCATGCTTGTCTTCCCTGTGAAGATCCGGGTTAGAACTAGCCTTCAGGACCCCTGCTTGTCTCCCCTGTGAAGATCCGGGTTAGAATTGGTCTTCGGAAACCCATGCTTGTCTCCCCCGTGAAGATCCGGGTTAGAATTGCTCTTCAGAAACCCATGCTTGTCTCCCCCGTAAAGATCCGAGTTAGAAGTGTTCTTCGGGAACTCACGCTTGTCTTCCCTGTGAAGATCCGGGTTAGAATTGGTCTTCGGAAACCCATGCTTGTCTCCCCTGTGAAGATCCGGGTTAGAATTGGTCTTCGGAAACCCATGCTTGTCTCCCCTGTGAAGATCCGGGTTAGAATTGGTCTTCAGAAACCCATGCCTGTCTCCCCCGTAAAGATCCGGGTTAAAATTGGTCTTCAGGAACTCATGCTTGTCTTCCCTGTGAAGATCCGGGTTAGAACTGACCTTCAGGACCCCTGCTTGTCTCACCTGTGAAGATCCGGGTTAGAATTGGTCTTCGGAAACCCATGCTTGTCTCCCCTGTGAAGATCCGGGTTAGAATTGGTCTTCAGATACCCATGTTTGTCTCCCTTGTGAAGATCCGAGTTAGAATTGGTCTTCAGAAACCCATGCTTGTCTCCCCGTGAAGATCCGGGTTAGAATTGGTCTTCAGAAACCCATGCTTGTCTCCCCGTGAAGATCCGAGTTAGAAGTGTTCTTCAGGAACTCATGCTTGTCTCCCCTGTGAAGATCCGGGTTAGAACTGACCTTCAGGACCCCTGCTTGTCTCCCCTGTGAAGATCCGGGTTAGAATTGGTCTTCGGAAACCCATGCTTGTCTCCCCTGTGAAGATCCGGGTTAGAATTGGTCTTCAGAAACCCATGCTTGTCTCCCCTGTGAAGATCCGAGTTAGAAGTGTTCTTCAGGAACTCATGCTTGTCTTCCCTGTGAAGATCCGGGTTAGAACTGGTCTTCAGAAACACATGCTTGTCTCCCCTGTGAAGATCCGGGTTAGAATTGGTCTTCGGAAACCCATGCTTGTCTCCCCTGTGAAGATCCGGGTTAGAATTGGTCTTCAGAAACCCATGCTTGTCTCCCCTGTGAAGATCCGGGTTAGAATTGGTCTTCAGAAACCCATGCTTGTCTCCCTGTGAAGATCCGGGTTAGAATTGGTCTTCAGAAACCCATGCTTGTCTCCTGTGAAGATCGGGTTAGAATTGGTCTTCAGTAAAGATCCGGGTTAGAATTGGTCTTCAGAAACCCATGCTTGTCTCCCCTGTGAAGATCCGGGTTAGAATTGGTCTTCAGAAACCCATGCTTGTCTCCCCTGTGAAGATCCGGGTTAGAATTGGTCTTCAGAAACCCATGCTTGTCTCCCCTGTGAAGATCCGGGTTAGAATTGGTCTTCAGAAACCCATGCTTGTCTCCCCTGTGAAGATCCGGGTTAGAATTGGTCTTCAGAAACCCATGCTTGTCTCCCCTGTGAAGATCCGGGTTAGAATTGGTCTTCAGAAACCCATGCTTGTCTCCCCTGTGAAGATCCGGGTTAGAATTGGTCTTCAGAAACCCATGCTTGTCTCCCCTGTGAAGATCCGGGTTAGAATTGGTCTTCAGAAACCCATGCTTGTCTCCCCTGTGAAGATCCGGTTAGAATTGGTCTTCAGAAACCCATGCTTGTCTCCCCTGTGAAGATCCGGGTTAGAACTGGTCTTCAGCAACCCCTGCTTATCTTCCCTGTCAAGATCCGAGTTAGAATTGGTCTTCAGGAACTCATGCTTGTCTTCCCTGTGAAGATCCGGGTTAGAACTGGCCTTCAGGACCCCTGCTTGTCTCCCCTGTGAAGATCCGGGTTAGAATTGGTCTTCGGAAACCCATGCTTGTCTCCCCTGTGAAGATCCGGGTTAGAATTGGTCTTCAGAAACCCATGCTTGTCTCCCCCGTAAAGATCCGAGTTAGAAGTGTTCTTCGGGAACTCATGCTTGTCTTCCCTGTGAAGATCCGGGTTAGAATTGGTCTTCAGAAACCCATGCTTGTCTCCCCTGTGAAGATCCGGGTTAGAATTGGTCTTCAGAAACCCATGCTTGTCTCCCCGTAAAGATCCGGGTTAGAATTGGTCTTCAGGAACTCATGCTTGTCTTCCCTGTGAAGATCCGGGTTAGAACTGGCCTTCAGAACCCTGCTTGTCTCCCCTGTGAAGATCCGGGTTAGAATTGGTCTTCGGAAACCCATGCTTGTCTCCCCTGTGAAGATCCGGGTTAGAATTGGTCTTCAGAAACCCATGCTTGTCTCCCCTGTGAAGATCCGGGTTAGAATTGGTCTTCAGAAACCCATGCTTGTCTCCCCTGTGAAGATCCGGGTTAGAATTGGTCTTCAGAAACCCATGCTTGTCTCCCCTGTGAAGATCCGGGTTAGAAGTGGTCTTCGGGAACCCATGCTTGTCTCCCTGTGAAGATCCGGGTTAGAACTGACCTTCAGGACCCCTGCTTGTCTCCCCTGTGAAGATCCGGGTTAGAATTGGTCTTCAGAAACCCATGCTTGTCTCCCCTGTGAAGATCCGGGTTAGAATTGGTCTTCAGAAACCCATGCTTGTCTCCCCGTGAAGATCCGAGTTAGAAGTGTTCTTCAGGAACTCATGCTTGTCTTCCCTGTGAAGATCCGGGTTAGAACTGACCTTCAGAAACCCATGCTTGTCTCCCCTGTGAAGATCCGGGTTAGAATTGGTCTTCGGAAACCCATGCTTGTCTCCCCTGTGAAGATCCGGGTTAGAATTTGTCTTCAGAAACCCATGTTTGTCTCCCATGTGAAGATCCGGGTTAGAATTGGTCTTCAGAAACCCATGCTTGTCTCTCCTGTGAAGATCCGGGTTAGAATTGGTCTTCAGAAACCCATGCTTGTCTCCCCTGTGAAGATCCGGGTTAGAATTGGTCTTCGGAAACCCATGCTTGTCTCCCCTGTGAAGATCCGGGTTAGAATTGGTCTTCAGAAACCCATGCTTGTCTCCCCGTAAAGATCCGAGTTAGAAGTGTTCTTCGGGAACTCATGCTTGTCTTCCCTGTGAAGATCCGGGTTAGAACTGACCTTCAGAAACCCATGCTTGTCTCCCCTGTGAAGATCCGGGCTAGAATTGGTCTTCAGAAACCCATGCTTGTCTCCCCTGTGAAGATCCGGGTTAGAATTGGTCTTAAGAAACCCATGCTTGTCTCCCCGGGGAATATCCGGGTTAGAATTGGTCTTCAGAAACCCATGCTTGTCTCCCCTGTGAAGATCCGGGTTAGAACTGGTCTTCAGCAACCCCATGCTTATCTCCCCTGTGAAGATCCGAGTTAGAAGTGGTCTTTAGAAACCCATGCTTGTCTCCCTTGTGAAGATCCGGGTTAGAATTGGTCTTCAGGAACCCACGCTTGTCTTCCCTGTGAAGATCCGGGTTAGAATTGGTCTTCAGAAACCCACGCTTGTCTCCCCTGTGAAGATCCGGGTTAGAACTGGTCTTCAGCAACCCCTGCTTATCTCCCCTGTGAAGATCCGAGTTAGAAGTGGTCTTCAGAAACCCATGCTTGTCTCCCTTGTGAAGATCCGGGTAAGAATTGGTCTTCAGAAACCCACGCTTGTCTTCCCTGTGAAGATCCGGGTTAGAATTGGTCTTCAGAAACCCATGCTTGTCTCCCCCGTGAAGATCCGGGTTAGAATTGGTCTTCAGGAACCCATGCTTGTCTCCCCCGTGAAGATCCGGGTTAGAATTGGTCTTCAGAAACCATGCTTGTCTCCCCCGTGAAGATCCGGGTTAGAATTGGTCTTCAGAAACCCACGCTTGTCTCCCCCGTGAAGATCCGGGTTAGAATTGGTCGTCAGGAACCCATGCGTGTCGATTATGTAGTGTTTGTCAGCGTTACACCAATACACGTGGGTTTCAGCAAAGTGATAAACGTCGAAGACGTGCATGACTTCGGGCCTCCCTCCCACATCAACCAGACACGCCGTGGTGTGACTGGAATTGACTTCGCTCGCCTCAAACGAATTTACTCAGCAGTTTTAGTACCTTAATCGGGGTTTTTTCGGCAATGACACAAAGATTTAGGACCCATGGAATCAAAGCACTCAATCGAACGCTAGAAAGGATGCTAGACTAATGCTTAGCCTCTGAATATATATAATTTTGATAGTAACAAACAAGCCCGTTTAAATTGAAAGATTGGAGACCAGAGATTCAGAACCTGAGGAAATCTAGACTTGCTTTATTTAGGGCTGTAGCACTGCAGAGAGGGCTTGGCAGTAGGGAAAATAATGTGGTTCAGGGACTGAGATAGACTAGAAAGGATGCATACACGAGCACATATAGAACTAAAAGTTATATTTAAGAATTCATTTTTATCAGTGTTAACCAAAAGTGGCATATATACGAACATTTTGGATACGATTCTTTTAATAAATATCGATATGTGATTTTGTTTGTGTTTTTCATGAACAGCGTCTACACTGACGCACTGAGCATCCCGAATATGGTCGTTTTGTCTGGCGTGTTGCATTTTTTGTCGCTGTTTACCATAAAAAATCACATTCGCCCAAGGTCCCGACGTGGGGCGGCTGCCGCGGTATAAATAGCATTGATGTTGAGGGTTGTAGCACGATACAAATATTGACAACCACTGCGGCACGTCGCGGCGAGAAAATGTGTGACTCAGCGAGATTGTCAGACAATGTCACAAATACCGTAGTGTACATTACGAATAGCAGAGTTTATGAGAAATAGTGAAATTCTCAATTGCATAGGGGTGGATGAGGGGCAATGATAATAACAACACAAATGAATAATAAAAATAATGATAATAAGCTAGAATGGTTTTATGCCTCTCTAAGCACTATTCCAGCAATATTATAACGGGTGATATCTGAAATGGGCTTCGCACATTGTAACTATACATGTACATATATATCAATCAGTTGATAGTTTCTCCACCGACACAGAGCCAATATTGACGTTCGCTCATGACCTCAGCTGGACCTACATGCTTTTGAACCCATGTGAGTGAGTTTAGATTTAAGCCGCTTTTAGCACTATTCTAGCGGGGGACACCAGAAATGGGCTTCACACTTTGTACCCACATGGGGAATCGAACCCGGGTCTTCGGCGTGACGCCAGAACGCTTTTACCACTGGGCTACCTCGCCGCTTCTTCTCAGCCGAAGGGAACTCCGCTTAAGACCCCAGCAACCATGCTACATGATCTTAGTCAGATTCGATGACTTGGTTGGTGCACGTCCTCGTATCCTTATGGCGTGGATCCTCCTGAAGTCAGTCTCTCTGTCATTAATATCATCGTCACGATATGGCTGCAATATTGCCGATGTGACGTTAAATAATAAGCTCACTCATTAATATCAGGTGGTCGTGTGGTAGCCTAGTGGTCATAGCGTTCGCTCGTCACGCTGAAGGCCCGGGTTCGATTACCCACAGGGATGCAATGAGTGAAGTCCATTTCTGGTGTACCCTGCCGTGAAATTGCTAGAATATTGCTGAAAGTGGCGTAAAACGATATTCACTCACTCACTTTACTGTTAATGCTTCCCTATGGATATTCCACGATCGAATGTGTCTCCAGCGACCTATCCTGGTTGTAAAAGACGTTAAATTATGGTACTTGTTGGTCCCTGCCTGGTGCTCGGCATTAATGGGTACAACAAGGACTGGTCGGCTCGGAGTCAGTATAATGTGTCTGAGTGGGGTATTCATGCTTCACTGCGGCATGGTATCTCAGTGGGCTAGCACTATAAAACCAGCTTAAGTCTGGGCTAGTAAAAGCAGCCGCACATACACATACACACACATGCACGTCGTCATATGAGCGAAATATTCTCAAGCACGACGTTAAACCCAATTTCACCTCACCTCACCTATATCCTGGTTGTAACAGGATCGCAGTTGATGTGTGTCCTCGTTGCTCATTTCATCAACCACTGGAGTGCTTGGCCCCGATTCAATAAAATATTCACCGGCCGCTATAAGCTGGAATATTGGAGTGCGACATTAAACAACATACATGCAATATAGTGTTCATATAATCTCAAAACCGACGAGGTGAGTACAGAATATCTTCTAAGCTGGGGAGTAATTTTCTATATCTTCTTCAAGAGACACTACGGTATCTGTCAAAAGTTGAATAAAACATGTTCGTATCACCTGAGGCAGTGGAGCGGGTCCCACGTTAATAAGCTTCGTGAATCACTCGTCTCTGTTGCGTTCTCGCCCTACCTGCACCTACCTTGATCACCTGTAATTAGTGGGTCGGATACTTATGTAATACCTACGTTGGTACCTTGGATGTTTGCATGATGTGCCGGTAACGCGGGTTCATCAGGTAGGAGTATTTGTTTAATATATTTACAGTATTACCTGGATTACGTTTCACTGTCCCGTGGTGCTTCATGTTTGAGTTGCACGTCCAGGGCCGGCTACTGACTCAACAACACGGTAAGATGGAGATTTGAATTGAGATCTAGTTCATGTTCAGCAATACAAATACAATGCTGATAATTGTAATTAATTTGCAGTTTCAGCACTTTATGTCTGAAACAAATTACGAGAAGATCTATAATTAGCGACGGTTTACAATGTGTATCAGAGATGTAAACTGACATCTTTAGAAAGACGAGGGGGCACTACCCACCTACCCACCCTACCGAAACTGACTTCCGCCAATGACATGCAGGTGATGTGTGATATGTTGGGATATTTTATTAAATTGTATTCAGTTCAAGCACATTTTGCCAGGACAATGTATGCTATCCCTGTGATGTACATCGTATGTACATCGTACTATATATATGAGCATATTAAACAACCAACTGTGAAAAGGTGAAAGGTTACGCGCATGGTTAACGATGCATGTAAGTTTCAATTAAACACAGTCCATTGAGAACATCAGAAATGTTAGGACCTACAGATTTAGTATACCCATTTCCACGTGTTCTGTATGTCTACATTAACACTATTAAAGCTAAAAAATGAAACATTCGAATCTACACCGAAACGACGATAATAGATTCTAATGTCGTTGTCAAGCAAGTAATTTTCACATAGGCGGATCGAGAAGGGGGATGCAGGGGTATGTCCTGAAAGTTTATCAAATGACCATTGAAACTCTCGTGTAAACGGGTGAAAATGAGCTATGCACCCCCACCCCCTTTCTGAACTGTACGCACGCATGTACGCACACACACACACCTTCTCAAAAAGCTGTATCCGCCCCTGGTAAAGCAAGTGGTGCTAATCGAAACGTCACCTTTCACAGAATAAAGAAGTTGTATATCCATAAAATTATCATTCTTCATCACCGCAACTTCTAAATGCCCATGAAAGAAGTCAAAACGATGCATGGCGTTATTCATACAGTCGTATGCTTCATTATTGACTCGCAAATTTCTAGAGTGCCGATCAACAATTGGTACTAAATACGAAGTCACTACAGGGTATTCGTGCATGTGTTTCATTATATTTCGTCTACTGTGTCTAACGTCTGGCTTGAGAGTACTGCTCGAGTGTGAGGCCCCCGGGCTTGAATAGATCACGACTGTCATTATGATGACATACAGGTGGCAGCGTGGTGCTTGCATTTACGTGGTATGTGTCGCACAAGATGCAGATGATATAGTGATTAAGATTGATGTTTCTTTACATGACAGCCCCAATTACACACACATCAGGTAGAAACACAATACCGTACACACACAAGTCATATATCCGTCTTCACTTTTCTCAGAAACGAATTCCGTTTGGGTTAAAGGAAAAATAGCTGAGAAAAAACCCCGCAGCTAACAACAACCTATTGTTTGTGTGGGAAATATTAAGTCTGTGGTCGGAACATTTGAGAACATGAACCTCCGTCATCTACCCTCTTGCTGTGTCACGTGCTATCATGGCCTTCAACATACTACATACCGGACCAGTTGAGCCGGTGATCGACAGCAGGAGCAACGGTAGACATCGGGGCAAGATGACATGTAGTTAGATAGATCTTTTGATTGTTGTTTAACGCCACACTCAGCAATGTTGTAAATAATCGAGTCTGGACCACACAATCCAGTGATCAAAAGCATGCGCATCGATCTACGTGCTACTGCTTCCCCTGCTGCTGCTACTCCTAGGGGCGATGGGGTGGCTAAGTGGTTAAAACGTTTGCTCGTCACGTTGGGTTCGATTCCCCACATGGGTACAATGTGTGAAGCCCATTTCTGGTGTCCCCCAGCCGTGATATTGATGGATTATTGCTGAAGGCGGCGTAAAATCATACGCGTATTCGCACTTCTACTACTATTAAAACAACAACAACTACTACTTCTACTACTACTACTACTACTACTACTTCTTCTACTACTACTACATTTTCTCCGGCTGCTTCTACTACTACTACTGTTACTGCTGTTGATCCCACCCCATCTCCAACTACTAGCCAAACTGAATTTACAAAACTGTTTACCCTCCGCATAAAAAACCCTAAACGTTGAATACTACCCTACCTCGTTACCACGCTCCCTCATGTCAAGGTTATGTGAAAGTAAATATATCCGCTTTATCTAGTATGTGTCTCATTTCACAATGTCAATTGATATATGGGAGTAGGAAAATTTGGTACTGTATTACAGGTTTTGGCAGAATTAGCTGCATGACTAAAGTAACAAGTGAGAGTGAATGTAGTTTCGAGCCGCACGCACGTTAATTTAAGCTTCTCTCGTTGTGAGCGTCGTGTCCCCATGGCGTCTGTCGTTGTTCATGGCGTTACCTCACATTCTGTCTGGACTGGACTAGATTAAAGTCAGTAATTGTTTAGCCTAGTCTTGACCAGACCAGACACGACGACGTAGACAGAACAACATAACCTTTAAAGCCCATAACTGCTTTAAACAACTTAGTAGCTACACCCTCGATTATCCAGGATATTTTATCTTCATTCTCTTATGGTTAATAGCCACACACCACAACCTGAGAAGGGTTATTGGTTTTGTCTGAAAAAATGAATCAATTCTTTCTAGCCTGTACTGAACTTTTGAATTGGTTCCTAAAGTATGAACGAGGGTAGTAGCGGATGACGTCACTTCCGGAACAAAGCTGTGGCGGTGAACAGATCCAAAGTATTGATGTAAATAGAAGGATGATATTGTACAATGGGTAATTGAGGGACGCTTTTCCACCACGAAATTCCTATGGAAGGGGAGGTAATAAAGAACTAACTGAACTAATCTTTACGATAGCCTGTTAAAAATCCTGAAAATGGATATGTTTATATTAATTGAATTATGAAGGGCTCGCTCCGTGATATTCACTGTAATAGTTCTCTAGTTTTCCCACGGGATTGAGTGTCCGACAGGCCAGTTAGCAGGTTCAGATCAATTAGGTTACGTCAGCAGGACCGGTAGGTGTGACTCTGAAGAACGCAGCCTGCAAACAGCCTACCTCAGCCCCTGCTAAGTAAACGTTCAGAAAGTTGAAACTATACAAACACATTTAGGCTAAACATTCGTATTTGCTATTTTGTTACCTATTAAAAGTTTTAAGCTAATGATATAAAGTAAAACGTTCAACTGTAAAGCATCTGGTGTGCATTTATTATTTTAATGACAAGACTGTACGTCATGACATCCGTCAAGTTCCGGGTTAGACTTGATGTTCAGCAACCCATGCTTGTCCTAAGTGGTGACTAACGTGAGTGAGTCAGTTTAGTTTACGCCGCACTCAGCAATATTCCAGCTATATGACGGCGGTTTGTAAATAATCGAGTCTGGACCAGACATTCCAGTGATCAACAGCATGAGCATCGATCTGCACAAGTGGGAACCGATGACATGTGTCAACCAAGTCAGCGAGCCTGACCACCCGATCCCGTTAGTCGCCTCTTACGACAAGCATGGGTTACTGAAGATCAATATTCTAACCCGGACCTTCACGGGTTCTGGTATGCATTCTAATGACAAGACTGTGAAGGGCCGGGTTAGACTTGGTCTTCACCAACCCATGCTTGTCCTGAGTACCGACTAACGGGATCGGGTGGTAAGGCTCGCTGACAGACTTGAAGCATGTCGTCTTATCCCATTTGGGGCGGTGGGGTAGCCTAGTGGTTAAAGCTCATTTCTGGTGTCCCCCGCCGTGATATTGCTGGACTATTGCTAAAAGCGGCGTGAAACCATACTTACTCACTCACTCACTCGGATTTCACAAACAAGCAGTATTTCACGAATATATTTTCTTGAAGATTTCAAGACAACTGTACACATAAATGTCCCGATACCGTCACTGACGATGCACCCAGCCACAGTGTATAATGGCACACCGACTTGTTAACTCGTCACAGCCCGGGGCCTGCCATTAGTTCACATGCAACACACTTCCTGGCAGGGCGATGTGACAGGAGCGGAAAGTTAGAAAGTTTTTTTTTGTGCGAGTTGCTTGAAGTTTTACACGAAGGTTAGAAAAACCGCGAGAAGTTACACCTGAACTGTTACATGACACAGATGATATTTGATAACTGAAAACAAGAGTCAACATTTTTTACCGAGAGGATTTGGAAAATTTTATACCAAACCAAACTTAGGCCAAAACTACGACTACCTCATTTGGTTATGGTTTTACAAAGCAATTAAACAATTCCCCAAAGCAAGTTCGAAATCTCAACATACACCGCTCATAATACCGTATTTCCTCTAAGAAGCGCCAGGGAGATTATTTTTTCAACGGACTTTCAGACGCGGCGCTTATTAGAGGCCCGGCGCTTATTGGAGACCCGGCGATTATTACACAATATCCATCAACCCGTGCCATGTGGAGGACAGGAAGTTATGATTAAAGAGACCATTCCTTAATAAATCTTTTTTTGATCAAGGGTGAATTCATTTGTAAAAAAATGTACTCGGCGCTTATTAGAGACCCGGCGCTTATAAGAGGCCGACGCTTATTAGAGCAAGTACGGTATATATTACTGTACTAGTATTTTGCAAAACGATACAAGCGTCTTTGAGGTGATCGTCTAGCACTCATTATAATATCTGCTGAATCCTAAAATGAGGCTGACATTAAGGTACTATGGTTATATAGCATCATGTATGTCCATGGTTGTTATAAAACAGGTGCCAAAAAGTGAATTTGAACTAAATTAAGTCACATGCTACTTCGTGTCTTGAAGATCCGGGTGAGAATTGGTCTTCAGTAACCCATGCTTGTCGTAAGAGGCGTCTAACGGGATCGGGTGGTCAGGCTCGCTGACTTGGTTAGCATATGTATTCGTACCCTAGTTGCGTAGATTGACACTCATGATGTTGATCACTTGATTGCCTGGTCCAGACATGATTATTTACAGACCGCCATCATATAGCGGGAAGATTGCTGAGTGCGGCGTAAAACAAGCAAACAAACAAACTTCGTGTCTTCCAGTCTATAGATGTGGCTTGATGGCTTTCTCTATGTAAAGGTGCACGTGGCATCACAGATACCTGTCATTTCTAGCGTCTGGACAAGAAAAAACCGGTGGTTGATAGCAAGATCGGGATTAAGATTTTCAGCACACCCTAACAACCAAATCTCCATAAAGAGGATGAAAGTTTGGCCAAACATTGCTTTTCTCTGCATAGGCCTCCTTTCACAAAGCGCTATTATATAGGTGAGGTGAAATTGGGTTTAACGTCGTGCTTGAGAATATCACGCTCACATGACGACGTGCATGCGTGTGTATGTGTATGTGCGGTTACAGGCCGGGAGAGCCATATTTCCGAAACATATAGCCTAAATTGATGTGGCTCTCCCGACAATAGTTATGGTTGCGTGAACATGGAATGTGGCTCTCCCGGCTATGCTGTCAAAACATGCTTAGTGATTCAAACAGGTTACCGTATTTAACAAAACAAGACATGTTTCCTCATACTTATATGCAGATCATAACACGTTTTGTTTCTATAATTAGCACAATATAATATACTAATAGGTATATCACATATTTCTAAATAATATCACAAAATAAGATTTTAAAAATCTCACCTTCACTCGACAAATACCTACTGCTGAAAAATATTTGGAAACCTATTCTATATTTTAAAATATCTAACCATAAATTGCCAATAGAAAGTGGGAGATGGACGAATCTCGCATGAAAAGAAAGAGTATGTGACCTTTGTAACTCGCAGTTAACTGGGGATGAATTCCATTATCTCTTTTTTTTATTATCATTAGATGTTTATATTTTAGCCAACAACGCATCTCTGACCTAGAAGATAGCTCTTGTTCCTTCCCTAATCTCTCTACATATAAAACAATTGATGTCAAGTACTAAAATTTCAACTAACACCTATCTAAATTTATCAAATGTATTTGTTCTACTTTTCAGTAATCATTGCGTATATTCCCTGTCACCTTCTTGCATACTTTGTATATTCTGTATTCCATTTTATGTACTCATGTACCACCGGAGGTGGTTCCATTTTGAGTAATAAACTCTGGGTGAAGAAGCCAAACACCGCGCTTATGAGTAGGAAAGATTATTAGTTTCTTGTGAAAACAATATTATACAATGTGATTTAGAATCATAAATAGGGATAGTCTTTGCCGGTATTGCTAAACACCACGCTTGTGAGTAAGGAAGATTATTCGTTTCTTGTGAAAACAATATTATACATGGGGACATTCTTTTATCGGTTACGGTAATCCATTAATTAATTTAATCTATTGGAAATGTGGCTTTACCGGCTACAGCCATGTAATTGAAATGTGGCCTTCCCGGCAATAATCTTTTTTGAAATGTGGCTTTCCCGGCCTGTCACCGTATGTGCGGCTGCTTGTACTAGCCCAGACTGAAGCTGGTGTTATAGTGCTAGCCCACTGAGATACCATGCCGCAGTGAAGCATGAATACCCCCACTCAGACACATTATACTGACTCCGAGCCTACCAGTCCTTGTTGTACCCCTTGTTGGTGTAGTGGTTAGAGCGTCCGCCCGGAGAGCAGAAGGTCGTGGGTTCGACCCCCGACCGCGTCATACCAAAAGACGTTAAAATATGGTACTTGTTGGTCTCCTGCCTGGCGCTCGGCATTAATGGGTACAACAAGGACTGGTCGGCTCGGAGTCAGTATAATGTGTCTGAGTGGGGTATTCATGCTTCACTGCGGCATGGTATCTCAGTGGGCTAGCACTATAAAACCAGCTTAAATCTGGGCTAGTATAAGCAGCCGCACATACAGATGCACACGCATGCACGTCGTCATATGAACGAAATATTCTCAAGCACGACGTTAAACCCAATTTCACCTCACCTCACCCTTACGTCGTAAACAACATCAAAGACGAATGTGATAACAAGGATGGGATATTTGGAACCAAGTCAACACGCAATATTCCTTGGAAAAACAGTGCTTATCAAGCCATTTGTCATGCTTTTCACCCTGGATAGGTACACCGCCATGAAGGCAGACTCCTACTGAGGCATGTTGTAGGGGGTGTCGGTAAACATCAAAGCAACGTCACACCCTGACATACAGGATTGTGTGTGACGTAATAGTAGGTGACAAATGTGCACGTGCATACCGCTGTGGCGATGTCCCGAAAGATGACTTTAAATCTAACTGTGCACCTATGATTAGCAACCAAGGCGAATGAAAGGTGGGGTTGAGGACAGTGGGGATTAATGTCGCGTTCAGGTTTAGATTTACTTTTATTATAGAGGTAGTATTTTTCCTGTACCACGATTGGTCAAAATACCGTCACATGATTGACTACAAAACACGATATTGACTTGAGTTTTCTGATAAATTACGATATTGACTTGGGTTACTAAAAATAGACAAGGAATCCCGTACGAAGGGGCTTACCCCCTTTTCAGCCAATCAGATCACTCGGATAGATGGCACAGTATGTGCATTAAAAGTTTATGTTAAAACCCGTTTCTCTTTCATTATATAATAAAACAATTATAGACTCTTGTCAGGTCAATAAAAACCGATATCGACCTCTACAAGAGTCTATAATTGTATAATATCGCGACGTGCAAACACATGTGCGGTTGTATTAGTACAGACTATAGCTAGCTGTGGTTGTACTAATGCCGGGTGGTACTGTCAGCCCACTGAGATACCCTGCCGCAGGTTTACATGGGTGCCCCACTCGGACACATCATACAGACTCCGAGCCTGCCAGTCGTGGTTCCATCACCTTAAAAGCCGGGCGCCAGGCAGAGTAACAACAAGTATGATCATTAGGTATGCCACGGCAGGGGATCGAACCGTCGACTCTTCCTCTCTCCGCATAGACGCTCTCTCCACTAGACCTGCGGTGGGGTAGCCTAGTGGATGAAGCGTTCGCTCGTCACGCCGAAAGCCCGGGTTCGATGCCCCACATTGGTATAATGTTTGAAGCCCATTTCTGGTGTCCTCCGCCGTGATATTGCTGGACTATTGCTAAAAGCGGAGTAAAACTAAACTCACTCGCTCTCCACTAGACCACAGGGGCGGCGACCCTCACTGACTGCTACAAATGGGATGGGGTGACCGCTATTTGCCAATTCAGCTAGCAAGGGTAAGACGATGCACGTGAAAAACGTGTGTCTTGAACGTCTGTGATGCACGGGATTTGTGTTTCAGTTAGGATTATACATTGGTCGGTGACTGGATTGCTTTGACTGGTCTGTGGACGGTACCCATTTCACAAAATACCTAATTTTCTTCGCACACAGAAACCTGTTCAGAAGGTAAACTAATCGTCCGCGAAAAGATAACTGTTGACCTTGCCCTTGGCAGTACAGCGAATCCCTCCAGCTGACGTTTAGCAGTAGCCAGGTGTTGTAGAACGTTATACTGGGATGTTGATGGAGTAGTATTCTCATGTCCATTCACATCTTTTCCACTGTACGTGTCAAGCTGTCAATTTGAATCCAGATAATGAACTATTACAACCAAAAACTATGTGGTTAATAAATTCACTCACCACACTAAATACCCCGCTTCGATTCCCTGCATGTGATATCACTTGAACTAGTTAAAGGCAGAATAAAATTATACTCACTAGCTACTATACAGCTGGATCGTATCAAACAGCGTAAGCCGTCGTTCACCTGTCTCTAACCCAATTGCGTAGATTGATGCTCATGCTGTTGATCACTGGATTGTCTGGTTCAGACCTAATTATTTATAGACCGCCGCCATATAGGTGGAATATAGTGGCAAGGACAGCTGCCATAGTGGGGCGTAAAACTAAACTCACTCACTCACCTGTCTGTCTTCCGGCGGAAGTCCTGGACCCCGTCGTACTTCCGGGCTAGGGCAACCATTACTGGTTAAAAGATCGGCCAAAAAAGTGTCTCCTCCCCACCCCCACCCCCAACTCCTTCTGACTTCTGGGCGGTGGGATAGCTTAGTGGTTAAAGCGTTCACTCGTGACGCCGAAGACCCGGATTCGATTGCCCAATGTGTGAAGCCCATTTTCTGGTGTCCCCCGCGGTGATATTCCTGGAATATTGCTAAAAGCGGCGTAAAACCACACTCACTCCTTTCTTAGCTTAAGCTACTTGAACCTGTATCCATCCCCATTCAAATCAAGAGACACGAATATTACTTAATGCTCACGGTTTCCTTTATGGAGTTATTTTTATTTAACCTCAATACATGTGTGAGTCAACCATTCACAAGAGGACTGACTGCGAGTGTGACTTACAATGACAAGAGTACACCATGCACACAACCACTGTTTATATATCGTGTCTGTGCTACACGATCAAGACGCTCACTGGGACTTGTCTCGGTATGTTTACTTGAAGTAAACAACCCGGAGGTGTAATTTTCTCGGACTGTTTTAAATCTGCAGTTCATATATTCTGACCTGAACATGCATATCGGGTGAGAAAGGATGTCAGCTGAGACTTGTGTATGAATTACTGTTTCAACAGCTTGCTCTTCAGGTAGGTTTATTGTCAGTTCCGTTCAGCGTGTAAATGTCAACTAAAAATGTCGCCAAAAAACGGTACATACCCATGACGGGGTCGATGATATTTACCAGGCCCATGACCACGGGTCTAGTCCTGACATACCGAGGCCTATATATATTCTTGGCGAGTTAACATTAGGTGAACGGGTCAGCTGTATGTCACGACTTGCTTTACACCTGTCAAACCACGCCTTCACGGGGTGATATGCGTCACGTGGTCACAAATCAATTAAGGGGATGAGTGAACAGGTTTTAGGGCTTCAGGTCTTCTGTCAATGAAAACACTTAACATGTTGTGTCTCTCAGACCCCAGACGTTTTTTGGAAGGAGGCTATTCAGCCAGCAGTGAGTGAGTACCAGGTAGGACAAGGGTGCAAATGTGACTTAACCTTCTAGCATATCTAAGGCAGCTTGGCTTGTATGCTCCCCAGGGAGAGAAACTGACCGAACGATTCCATTAGTCGCCTCTAACGTTTGTTTGTTGTGTAACGCCGCATTTAGCAATATTCCACCTATATGGCTGCGGTGTTTCAATAATCGAGTCTGGACCAGACATTCCAGTGATCAACATCATGAGCATCGATCTACATGTTGGGATACGATGACATATGTCAACCAAGTCTGCGAGCCTGACCACCCGATCCCGTTAGTCGTCTCTTACGGTCGGTGGAGACCAGGATCTTGATGACATCTTGTGTAGGCAGGCTCTATGGCATCTCTGATAATGCGGCACCGTAGTCTGACATCGAGGAACACTGCTATACTATCAATCACCGGTTTGACTGGGCAAGACTCAAATTACGAGCTGGTGGTATAATAGAATATCTTTAACTGAATAGACCAAATATTGGCAGTGTCTGGACAATGTTAAACATAAAGAACTTACATATACATTGTTTTCCTTTTTCTTTTCAGATTAAGTTTGTGAATGGTGTGTGATTGAGCCTCTGTGACGAATCCCCGCCATCTTGCAGGTCCGCCATCCGCCATCTTCATCCGCCATCTTGCCCGTCCGACAGCTATAGACCGAATCATGGGGAAGAAACACTCAAAGTTCGACGTCAACCCTGCAGGTAAATCATATATACGTGACGGGTTTGTGCTCACAAAAAACACACGGACGATTAGGGTGCTAATAGCGTCTCTTCACGCCAAACAATGAAATTGACCCTGTAAAATACATGTGTACCAAAGTCTTAAGAGTCCACCTGCGTGTATAAATTCCCCGTGAACTGTACGGGTGCTGATTTTGAAGTAAGGACCGCGTTGTATGACTGTAAATGTGTGAGATTAATTTTACGCCGCTTTTAGCAATATTCCAGCGATATCACGGCGTGGGACACCAGACATGGGCTTCACACATTGTGCCCATGTGGGGAATCGAACTCAGCTCTTCGGCGTGACGAGTGAACGCTTGATCCACTAGGCTACCCCACCGCCCCTTGTATGACTGTAATTTGTTGCAGCAGGTGTGATACGACGTTAACGCAGGTACCAGGTGATTTCCAACGATTTGAAACGCACAGGTTAACGCGCGCGTCTGTCTCCACTTTGGCCACCCGATCCCCGATGTAGTCTCTTGTCCCCGTTGTGGCCACCTGCTTACCATTCTACTCACATGTGCCTTAAAAACAGGCCCTCGTGTCTTTGCGAGGATTAAAGATTTTAAGAAAATATATAAGACTTGAGATGACTCCCGACTCAGAATGCTTCACAGTATAATACATTATGACATGTATTGTACTGTGTGGCATTTCGAGTCGGGGGTCGTCTAAAAAATTATTATTTTTAATCTTTAATCTCCGCAAAGACGCGAGGGCCTGTGCCTCACAGGGCATCACCGGTGCCAAAAGTGTCCTATACCCCACGTCGCCTGTCCATAAACGACTCTCCGTCGATGGCGCTGACTGTGGCGTAACATATGTTTCTCTCGCATTATCTGAAGGATATAGGATATATATACCCTTCTCAGAATCAGTATTTGTCTGTTTTGTAAGGCTGCCTCGTTCACAGTGCAGTTCCTGGCTACCTTAGACTAAAGCTTAGTCTCTGAATATATATAATTTTGATAGTAACAAACAAGCCCATTTAAATTAAAAAGGAGCCCCAGGGAGACCAGAGATTCAGAAGCTGAGGAAATCTAGACTTGCTTTATTTAGGGCTTTAGCACTGCAGAGAGGGCTTGGCGGTAGGGAAAATAATGTGGTTCGGGGACTACTGGCTACTGGCTACCTGATCGGGCATTTTAAGTTGCGAATACATTAAATGTAACTAACATACGAATGGTGTTAATGTAGAGTGTGTGTATACTGTAATAGTACAGTCGAGCACCGTTGTCTCGATATTCAAGGGACCAAGAAAAAATACCGAGTTATCCGAACTTCGACACATCCGACCAGGGCATATCATCACATATCACTATATGAAAGAAAACAAAACAAAAATTAGATTTCATGTATATATATTTGTATATACATTTTTACTCACAGTGGTCGCAGTCACACGCGATACAGCTTATGTTACAGTGTCCATCTTGAATGACACCTCATCTCGCCCTCCATCTCTCGATTCCACAAATAATACGCATCTGCCGTTCTCAACTGCGATTACACAAAACCCTCATTGGATTCTCAGTATGTTTTGATCGAAACTATAATCCGTTATCAGTAGTGTTTAGTCGTAACAGTGAGTACATCCTAACTATAATTCCTTCTTAATTAATCTTAATTAAATAACAAACAAGTGACACCTTCAACTCAATTAACCCTAATTAGTTTACACTACCGCATCCCTTTGAGTCATGCCGCACCGTGTGTAAACATGTGGAAACAACCTCAATTCAGAGGGATACTTGCCCGTGAAAAGTAGGTGAATATCGAGTTGCTTTGTAAATATCGAATTAAAAGGGTAATTTTGCTCGTTCGGACCATGAAATTATATCGAGATATCCGAAATATCGAGCCATCCGTATCGGGTTAAAAGAGCTTGAATAATGATAAATTATGAAGGATTCTGCCGGGACCGAGATGTTATATCGAGACAACCGAGACATCGAGTTATCAGAGTTCGTCACAACGGTATACAACATGTATATTTATATACACGCCACCATACAGCAAGATTATAGATAATTATTACCATATACTACAGCTTGGTGCCACGTATTCACGACCTGAGTTACAGGTAATTTTTCAGCAACCCGTACGCGTGCTTGTGGTAGAAAGGCGACTAACAGGATCGGTGACCTGCCAAGCTGATGCTTGTCACAGTATCCCAACTGCGTAGACCCATGTTCATGATGTCAATCATCGGATTGTCTAGTCCAGGCCACAGGCATTAATAGACTAGTGCTTAGCCTTGTGCATTGTGTTTAAACAACAAACAAATAAAGAAATTAACAAACCGCTAGACAACACCTTTTTAGGGATTAACAGAATTTCAAAATTTTCTGGCCATCGGACATGCTAAAAAACCTTTGATCGTAGGTTCGAATTCAAGAATCGCCCGGGGTATTTCTCTGCCATAAAAACCGTGCTCATGAGTTTCATCAGCGTTTGTGGTAAGTCGGTCTTTTCTCCCACATGAAACTGACACGCAGTGATATAGTTGAAATATTGTCCAATGCGGTGTAACTACGCAGAACCCCATCCAGGCTGTAGTTTATATATAAACTATATATATGTAAACTAATAAGAGGCACCAGGATGTCAGAATCCATTCACCCAGGTCACGTTGGGATCACGTGACATGACAGGTCACATGACTTAGCTGACCGGCATGACAAGCATGATAAGAACTTGAGATAGACATATGCATCCACCACTTAACACGAGATATTTCCGGATTTCTGACCAGGGGCAGCGAGAGGTAAGGTTTCTCTTGTTGCAATCCGCATGTTTTCAAACCTCTGATGCAATAATTACTGCTATGAAGCGTTGTCTCTCTCTGGACCCCAAACGTTTCACATATGCAACCCTTCCAGGCTTCCTTCCGACTGTCGTCATATTTGATGAATATAATTCAGATACACTCCTCCATTTCATCAGCTGAATCCTGTGGCACGTACAGTGTACAGTGTAGTTTGGAAGCATAGAATGAAAAAGAGGATGAATTAGATTGATTACAGCTCGATCCTCGTAAGGTCGGGGGTGGAGAGTGTGTGTGATGATGATGATGATGATGATGATTTGTATGGTGAAGCATGAACCCCCCTCAATGTTATGTTCAAAGTACGTCCCCCGGCGCATGTTATGTACAACTACAATTATGCCCCCCGCCCCCTAGTTTTAAAGTATTTCTTTAAATACTGTTATGTACATGGTTGCTGACCCCCTTACCTTCCCACTAATCCCAGAACAAAATGGGTGCGAGAAGATCCGGGTTAGAATTTTATCTTCAGTAACCCATGCTTGTCGTAAGAGGCAACTAACGGAATCAGGTGGTCAGGCTCGCTGACTTGGTTGACACATGTCATCGGTTCCCAATTGCGTAGATCGATGCTCATGCTGTTGATCACTGGATTGTCTGGTCCAGTTTCGATTATTTACAGACCGCTGCCATATAGGTGGAATATATTTCTGAATGCGGCGTAAAACTAAACTCACTCACTCATTCATATATAATTACATGAACCACAGTAACTATGGCTGATCGATGTGAATGTCGTGTATTGTCAGCTGGTTTTGTATAAAATACTCTCGAGGTAAAAGCACTCAGCTACAGCCAGCAAAGAACCCAGAAATGCTTTAGGATCAGGAATTTCCTGTGTTGGCTTGTGTGATGTAGCTAGAATATTGATGAAAGCAGCCTAGAACCAGACTCACTCATTCACACAGTGTTATCCCTGTGTTACTTCACTCAAAGATAAGTCAGCTAGGTGACATGGCTATATTCACTACACATCCTGGGCCGAGACCACATGCTTGACCTGTTATCACGGATCCGGGAACTAACACATGCCATTGATGAAAGCCTCAGAACAGAGGTATATGTAAAGCTTCTTCAATGAAAGGTGAGGGGCGTGTACCGTGTTCATGAAATATTTGCTGTGTCATCGAATATAGTACACATATATGCTTTGTCATTGAATACAGTATGTGCTCTATCATTGTGTATAGTACACACGGTATATGCTCTCTCACTGTATGTACTATATAGTACACACGATATACTGTGTCATAACCCCTAACCCATAGTATGTCATTACTATGACAACATATATGTATGATAACCTGATAGTCTCAGGCTGATAACTATGATGAATAATTCTGTTTCACTGAACAAGAATACCAACTAATCTGTGTAGAATATGTAAAATACATCACCTTGACATAGTTATTTTGAATTGCTTCTGTACAAATATGTGTGAAAAATCTAAAGTAATCTAATAGTGTCTATACCTGTGAAGATCCGGGTTAGAATAGATCTTCAGCAACACATGCTTGTCGTAAGAGACGACTAATGAGATCGGGTGGGCAGGCTCGCTGGCTTGGTTGACACATGTCATCGTATCTCAATTGTGTAGAACGATGCTCCTGTTGTTGATTGTCTGGTCCAGACTCGATTATTTAAAGACTGCTGCAAAATACTGGAATATTGCTGTGTGTGGCGTTTAAAACCTTTTGATGACCTGGTTAATTTCCTTGATGTTTTCCAATACTTTCTGATGTGTCTGGACACTTTGTTTGTCAAGGTCAAAAGACAATGTGAAGAAGTCAATAAGGAATTTATAGCCAAACTGATAATAACCTCAACAATACTATATTGTTTCCCTATCAGTCTTTGTCAACAGGTAGCTGGTCAGTGACTTGTAATTGTATATATGTCTGACTGAGATAAGGGTGCTTGCTCAATGACCTGTCAGTATTTGTTCAAGGACTATTTATACCTTCACTGGTACTCGAGGTCGTGTCCTGGTTTCTATGTAAATACTATAAACTTGCTAACATTCCTGCCACTTTCCACAAAATACCAGCCTGAAATTAGGGAACCTTTAAATGGTGAGTAAGTTGCTTCTACATCTTCATACAATACAAAAGTAATCAGAGAGTCTCATATAATTTTATTTCTATTTCAAATCACAGGTTCAGGTTTTTTGAGAAAAAATGATCAGTAACTTGTTCATAAAAGTAAACCGTGTATGGACTGGACTATTGCCTGATGTAGTGTCTTAAGTTAAGCTATCGGTCTACTTTCTTATGAATCTTTATACAACTTGCCTTGCTTATAGAGTCAATGTTTATGTTTACAAGCTGTAATAAATGTGTCCATGTCTCTGGGTATTTTATATCAGCAAATTGATTGTTCAGCAGAAAAAGAGATTTATGCACAAGATGTTTCTGTGGTTGATGTAAAGGTGAAAGCTGTAGATGGACTAGTCCAATAAGTGGCAATCTGGGCTGGATACTCTTTTGACAAGATGAAGGGTTTATTAGGGGAATGTTTTTGTTAAAAATTTGAACATGTGTTGAATTTATTTTTTTTAAAATTCTTAAAGCATCCTACAGGGGCAGTTGGGTAGCCTTGTGGTTGAAGCGTTCGCTCATCACATCGGAAATCTGGGTTCGATTCAATCCCTCATGGGCACAAAGTTTGAAGCCCATTTCTGGTGTTCCCCTCCATGATGTTGTAGGAATATTGGTAAGAGCGATTTAAAAACATATACTCAATATATTACACTCACTGAAGCATCCTACATTTTTAAATCCAGAAGCAAAATTATAAAACTATTCATGGAAGTTTTTTCCTCTTCCCAGGTATGTCCGTTGTAACCAGAACATGAATTATTGTATTCTAATATGGCAATTGTTACCAACATTTTGAATGTTTTGAGATAAAACCCTGTTGATCCTATAATTTGAGACCTTGAGAGTCAACTGTGTGGCTTTCCAGGGTTCGAAATACCCCATATATTAGGGTGCCATGGCACGGTAAATGTTGAAATGGCACGGATAAAAAATATTCTCGGTGCCCTTATGGCATGCCTAATTTCTAAGAGACATAACTCACCTTTAGTCATTTAATCCCCAAAACAAAACACTTACGCAAATGACAAACAAGCAAAAACATTTATTGACTTTATTGCCCAGGAAATTACTGGAATTATGATGGATGATGTAAAGAAATCTGGTTGTTTTTCCATTTAGAGTGATGGGAGTACTGATAGTTCAGGTATTATAGAGGAAATTGTGTATGTTAGATATATTGCACAAGATAACCTGTCACACAATTCTTAGCTATCAAAGGTGCTGGGAAAGCAGAACAAATGATGCTTAAGAAAACCATCTTAAACAGAAGACATATCAGTGATAAAAGAAAACAGGTTACATTTGTTGTTTACTAACAATAATTTTCAAATGATCATCATTATTGCTACAGTCATTCATTCTAAAAACATGTGGGCACACTTGATTTCTGAAAGGCACAGTTAAAATATTTGCCTGGTGCCCAAAGGCACACTTAGAAAAAAAAGTATTTCTATCCCTTCTTTCTTTTTCAGAAGTACTGAAGCAACAAAATGTTGCACAAAGCTTGTAATTATGTTATCCTATGATGACTAATGCTGGTTCAAACTGAATGTTCACATGGATGATATACTCTGAACTCTTGCAGTAAAATACTTGAGACTTTAAGTAGTTTAGTTAAGACAGGACATGACTGCAATTCAATTTTTCTTTTTATGACATGGTGAAATCACACAAGACTCCAACAGTACTGATGGTCATTTTTTAATAATACTTTTGCATTTTCCCTGGCAGCATCAACGGTAACACCGACCACTACACCATCTAGTCAGACCCCAACAAGAGGGACTTACCTTGTTACAGAAGAGAAAGGGTCAAGGTCATCACCACAGCAACCAAGCTCACAAACCAAGATGGCAGCCAATGATGTGTTTGTCTGTAATCAGGAGGATCTGAAAGATGGAGAGTAAGGGACCAATTGCAATTGCTTGCAGAAATATATACAGCAGAATCACCATAATAAATGCCAGACGTTCTAAGAAAATTCACAGAGACGTCTGCATGTGTTAAAACCATAATTGACTGCCTTCCTGGTGTAGTGGTGAGAGCGTCCGCCCGGAGAGCGGAAGGCGGTGGTTTCTATCCCCGACCGCGTCATACTAAAAGATGTTAAATTATGGTACTTGTTGGTCTCTGTCTGGCGCTCGGCATTAATGGGACTGGTCGGCTGGAGTCAGTATAATGTGTCTGAGTGGGGTATTCCTGCTTCACTGAGGCATGGTATCTCAGTGGGCTAGCACTATAAAACCAGCTTAAGTCTGGGCTAGTACAAGCAGCCGCACGTACACATACACACACATGCACGTCGTCATATGAGCGAAATATTCTCAAGCACGACGTTAAACATAATTTCACCTCACCTCACTAAAACTATAAACAACAAAATCTTTCTTATTTCAGAGATCAAATATCCAAGTGTGTATGAAACTAACATGTTTTAAATACCAGTTACCTCCCTTCTACACTACTACTTTCTTTGAGAACACAAGACAATCATTCTCTCTCATGTTACAGGATGAAGGAGGTGGACGTTCCAGGGGGGAAAGTGCTGCTGACGAGAGAAAAGGGCCAGTATTATGCTGTGGGCCCAAAATGTACCCACTATGGAGCATCTCTTGCCAATGGTGAGTTACAAAATATTTATGAACTATTGTATATGATTCATATCAGCCCATGGTGATACTTTACATATGAATGAAAACAGATGATTTGTTTCGGTAAGTCCATACCGAAAGGTATCAGAATCTGCAAAGTTGTGTTTTATGTTGCATGTGACCTTTAAGCAAACTCAAAAATGCAAATTCAACTTAAAAAGTTGAACAATAACGCGATGAAAAAACCAACGCGAAATCATAGTTCAAACGATTCACTAATTTTCCCCCAGAGCTTGGGGGAATTGAAGTGGTTTCAACAGCTGGGCTGCGCTCATAGCACATGCGCAGTGAAATAGGTTGGAAGCGGGTTGTCCGGTGAATACTCGGTGAAGGCTTTGGTGTGAGCTATTTTTCTAATGTTTTGTTGATATTTCACAGGCGCAAGCTTTTTATATGTTATGACAGTAGATTAACTGTTTATATAATTTCATTTGTCTATTTCACCACACCTTCTTCTTACTGAGTCACTTTCTCAGTTCGATACTTAAAAGCAATGTTCATTATTTAGCGTTGACAGAATTTCTAACTGTGATATAGATATGTCGTTGTCACAGACAAAACTCAATGTCTGTTTTATTGACACCTATGTGTCTGCCTGCCTGTCTGCTAATGACAATATTCAATACACAACTTCGATCACTGACCACATGCAATTTGAACTTAACACCTATCAGGCTATACACCATAAACAAAAACGCATTGATTTATGGCCCGAGTTCGGTCTCTGTCACATTATGTAATTACACAGACAAGCAGGTGTGATACTTGTTCACATGACATGTTATGATGTCTGTTGATTGCAAAATGTTATACACAAAAAATGAGCATGTATTTACAAAACCCAACATCTCTATATATACACACACAATGAGCCGTGCGGGAATCTGCTAATGAACCAGCCGTTACACTTGAGTGCACACCCACCCGCTCTGACTGGGTTCGGTATCCCGGGTGCTTCGTTTCGAGGGAAGTAAACCCAAGTATAAAATATTGCACCTTTGATTTGCGATTGTACGCTTATAATTTTGTTTATATGTTTTTTCATAACCAGCAATATATATTATATGTCATGAATAAGTGATAATTGTGTTTTAATTATGTTATATATTTTGGTTGCATGTGACCTTAAAGAATGTTACAAACTACCCCACAGGGTGATGTAGTAGAGTGACGTCATGGCGCTGCATTGTGATGTAGCATAGTGATGTCATGGCGCTGCATTGTGATGTAGCAGAGTGACGTCATGGCTCTGCATTGTGATGTAGCATAGTGATGTCATGGCGCTGCATTGTGATGTAGCAGAGTGACGTCATGGCTCTGCATTGTGATGTAGCATAGTGATGTCATGGCGCTGCATTGTGATGTAGCAGAGTGACGTCATGGCTCTGCATTGTGATGTAGCATAGTGATGTCATGGCGCTGCATTGTGATGTAGCAGAGTGACGTCATGGCTCTGCATTGTGATGTAGCATAGTGATGTCATGGCGCTGCATTGTGATGTAGCAGAGTGACGTCATGGCGCTGCATTGTGATGTAGCATAGTGATGTCATGGCGCTGCATTGTGATGTAGCAGAGTGACGTCATGGCTCTGCATTGTGATGTAGCATAGTGACGTCATGGCGCTGCATTGTTGTCTAGCATAGGGACGTCATGGCAGTGTATTGTGATGTAGCATAGTGACTTCATAGCGCTGCATTGTGATGTAGCAGAGCGATGTCATGGTGCTGCCTTGTGAAGTAACAGAGTGACGTCATAGCGTTGCCTTGTGATGTAGCATAGTGACGTCATGGTGCTGTATTGTGAAGTAGCAGAGCGACCTCATGGCGCTGCATTGTGATGTAGCAGACTGATGTCATGGCGCTGCTTTGTGGTGTAGCAGAGTGACATCATGGTGCTTCATTGTGATGTAGCAGACTGACGTCATGGCGATGTAGCAGAGTGACGCCATGGCGCTGCATTGTGATGTAGCAGAGTGACGTCATGGCGCTGCATTGTGATGTAGCAGAGCGATGTCATGGGGCTGCATTGTGATGTACTAGAGTGTCGTCATGGCGCTGCATTGTGAAGTAGCAGAGTGACGTCATGGTGCTGCATTGTGATGTAGCAGAGTGACGTCATGGTGCTGCATTGTGATGTAGCAGTGTGACGTCATTGCACTGTATTGTGATGTAGGATAGTGATGTCATGGCGCTGCATTGTGATGTAGCAGAGTGACGTCATGGTGCTGCATTGTGATGTAGCAGAGTGACGTCATGGCTCTGCATTGTGATGTAGCATAGTGACGTCATGGCACTGCATTGTGAAGTAGCAGAGTGACGTCATGGTGCTGCATTGTGTTGTAGCAGAGTGACGTCATGGTGCAGCATTGTGATGTAGCAGAGTGACGTCTTGGCACTGCATTGTGATGTAGCAGAGTGAGATGTCATGAGGTGATGCATTGTGATGTAGCATAGTGATGTCATGGCGCTGCATTGTGATGTAGCAGAGTGACGTCATGGCGCTGCATTGTGATGTAGCGGAGTGATGTCATGGTGCTGTATTGTGATGTAGCAGAGTGACGTCATGGCGCTGCATTGTGATGTAGCGGAGTGATGTCATGGTGATGCATTGTGATGTAGCATAGTGATGTCATGGCGCTGCATTGTGATGTAGCAGAGTGACGTCATGGCGCTGCATTGTGATGTAGCGGAGTGATGTCATGGTGCTGTATTGTGATGTAGCAGAGTGACGCCATGGCACTGCATTGTGATGTAGCAGAGTGACGTCATGGCGCTGCATTGTGATGTAGCAGAGTGACGTCATGGCGCTGCATTGTGATGTAGCAGTGTGACGTCATGGCGCTGCATTGTGATGTAGCATAGTGACGTCATGGCGCTGCATTGTGATGTAGCAGAGTGACGTCATGGCGCTGCATTGTGATGTAGCAGAGTGACGTCATGACGCTGCATTGTGATGTAGCAGAGTGACGTCATGGCGCTGCATTGTGATGTAGCAGTGTGACGTCATGGCGCTGCATTGTGATGTAGCATAGTGACGTCATGGTGCTGCATTGTGAAGTAGCATAGTGACGTCATGGCGCTGCATTGTGATGTAGCAGAGTGACGTCATGGCACTGCATTGTGATGTAGCAGAGTGACGTCATGGTGCTGCATTGTGTTGTAGCAGAGTGTCGTCATGGCGCTGTATTGTGATGTAGCAGAGTGACGTCATGGCGCTGGATTGTAATGTAGCAGAGTGAAGTCATGGTGCTGCATTGTGATGTAGCAGAATGACGTCATGGTGCTGCATTGTGAAGTAGCAGAGTGACGTCATGGCGCTGCATTGTGAAGTAGCAGAGTGATGCCATGGCTGCATTGTGATGTAGCAGAGTGACGTCATGGTGCTGCATTGTGAAGTAGCATAGTGATATCATGGTGCTGCATTGTGAAGTAGCAGAGTGACGTCATGTCAGCCTCAGTGACTTCCAGGGGTCCACCTAGAAAAAGAGACCTGGAGAAAACTATGTAAACCATTTTTACTCCTTTGTCGGTAAACCTATGTACAAATCTGAAAACACACAGTCAGTTGAAAGATTTACGAATCACTAGACACTGGATCAGATCTGGTTGCTGTTTATGTCTGGTGGTCTGTTTGTCAGGTGTGCTGTGTAATGGCCAGGTGCGTTGTCCATGGCATGGAGCCTGCTTCAACATCAAAACAGGAGACATCGAAGACTTCCCGGGTCTCAACTCACTGCCAACATTTGAGGTAAATGTTAAACCTGTATGTTAGTGCATGGGGTTGATCAAGGTGAGAACAAGTTCACAGACCCCAGCCTGTGTCGGCAGCTGAAATGGGGGTTAGTTATAGCACAGCATCAGTATTTTTATGATTTTTTCTTATCCTGACTCATGATCTTTTGCTTATCTCCCTTTTCCTTGCGAATGGTAGTGGAACACTTGAATCCCTTGAAGTTCCCGAAGCGGACGTAAAAATACACTCACCTCCCTTTTGCCCTTTCCCGCGCAAACAGTCATGTGACCAGCCTTACTTGTCACTCTCTCCCTTTTTGCCCATGTGGATGCTTGGGCGAGCACTGGGGTCCCATATGGCATTATATCTTTTTATTTAGGTCCTACTCAAAATTATGCTGTGTATGGATCTGGCAATAACTACTTTCTATTATATGTAAAAAAATGTGTACAAATTATTTGTATTTGTGTCATAATTTCATCGTTATGTAACTTTGTTTACATTTCATGAAATCTTGGAGTGTTTGCAGGCACAGGTTATCCGTGGCTGATCCTCACCCCCAATGCGCTTCGTGCATAAAACCATGTTCTTCCAGCTTGCACTGTACTTATTGTGTTGATTTATCAAATCTACAATTTAATCAATATTTGTCTTATATCTATAGACGTGCCATGGATCGGGTGAGGAAGTCATCTCAAGTCATGGCAGATAAAACAGGAGATCAGCCTGCAAACCGTATGTTGCTTGCTACTGCTGAAATTCATAATACTGGTGCTATGTTGAGTACGTTGCAGGGGCAGTCTGCTGGTACGGGGGCTAAGAAGAGATCGGCTACAATGCAGTTGATTCCGACTCAAGCTAAGAAAAAGACGTCATCCTCTTCTACATCGCAGAAGAAAGCATCTGTTACCAGATCGAAGGGTAAATCTACGCGGGCCAGTAAGTCAATGCATCAGAAATCCTTCAACGAAGAGATTTTTCCCTCCACATGAAGTAGACGTTTTTGATGATCCCCCATTACTTCTACCCGAAGTACCTACGAGATCAGCGACTCAATTGACTTCTACGACTACTAGATCGCCTCCTGCAACGGTCAAAGCTGAACAGCTGTTTGACGAACTACCACTTACTTCTCAACGGAGTGAAGTCGAGGCACAGAACTCATCAGCGTTCGTGAATGCTTCTTCTACACCGCAGCAGCTTCATCCAACGCAGAACTTTGACCCCTGGTGAATTTATGAGACAATTCACCAACCAGATGATGACCATGATGGAACGCAGGTTCGAGGAAGAAGCGAAGGCTTGGCGAAGCCTCTCATCTACCGACACTGTGCGCGCAAACCTACGGACCTGCGCGAACCCACTCCTCAGAGAACTACGTCTCAAGACGACGTTGGCGAAGGTCTCCACAGTCGGACGACTCTGTCATCTTGGAGGAGGATAGAAGACATGAGATACCTATTCATCGTTCTACATCTGCGAACCCTCAACATTCGAGAACATCGAAGGATCCAGCTCCTACACCTAGCCACTCTAGATCGAGATCTCATATCTCTCACAGACGTTTGCGAAGCCACTCATCACGAGACAGAGGCTCGTGAAGAGAAGGCTCACATCACAGAAGTTCGCAAAGGGATACATCTAGCGACAGACGTTCGCGAAGAGAAGGCTCACATCACAGAGGTTCGCGAAGAGATGAATCTACAGATAGAGGTTCGCGAAGAGAGGACTCTCAAGACAGACGTTCGCGTAGGGACAGAGGTTCGCAAAAGGATGATGAAGGTTCGAGAAGGGATACAGGTTCGCAGATGGATGATACACGGAGGCCTAGCTCTAATAATGAGGCGATACTGGATGAGCAAGCAGACTTCGTCTTCCCAGACGCAGAGGTTACAGCTTGGATTGCCAACGGGTTGAACTTGGAGTCTCCTTCTAAGGATAAAGATGAAGTCTACACTTATATGATGCGTAACGACGACTTTGACTCCGTCACTATCCCTTCGATTGAACTTACATCCAAGGTACCCTCCAACCTACGCACAGCTTTCGCGAAAGCATTCAAGTACCAGAGTCAGCATCTGCCATCATTTAATGTGAAGAGATTCCCCTTTAATCATATGGATCCATTTACAAAGGCGCCTGATTTGGATGATAACATCAAGTTAGTCAACGACTCCCGGAACAAGATGTATAAAGTAGAAGATAAAAAGTTATCTCAACTTGATACTGCTACAAGGAGATCCTTCTTCGGGTTGGCCAGGTCCAGAGCTATCAATGAAGCATTGATCAATAAATTCCAGAACCCAAGTTCGGAAGAAGATAGAATGATATATTCGGCGCTCATAACTCAGAAGAAGGACCAATATTTTTTGTCGGACCATCTTGCATCAATATCTACAGGTCTCACTTTACTACGCAGACAAGGTCTACTTACATCCTGTTCATGGAGTGACAGATTCACCCAACCGCTGCTGAGAGCTCCTTGGGAGGCGCCTGCTATCTTTGGAGGACAAATAGACGATGCAGCTAAGGAAGCTACGCACGATTCTAGAGAGGTTATGATGATAAAATCCATAGATACTCTGGCCAACGTCATCTGTCATACTTCGCAAAAGTATAACAGGAAGTCCAAATATTCCAGCATACAGAAGGCAAAGGAGAAGAAATACTCCAACTTCAGAGGCAGCAAAGGATCTTTTCGTCGCCCATACGGAAATTACAGAGGAAACTCAGGGATGGGCCGCACTCCCAGAGGATCCAGAGGAACTAGACGTTGATATCAGGGTTCGGAACGACCGGAGTTTTCCACCCCCAGCCGTTCCTGTAAAACCATCGACAGTGGGTGGACGTCTACAAAGGTACTGGAAAAATTGGGGAATACTAGAGGACGACTATGTCTCCCAAGTACTACGAGAAGGATACAGAGTACAACTCAAGGCCACACCTCCGCTAACCCTCAGCCCGATGGTCTTCGACTATGCAGAGGAGCAGGCAGACAAAGTACAAGAAGCCATCAACTCACTACTTATGAAGGAGGCGGTAGAGATAATCGGCATCATTTCAAGCCAGGCTTCTACTCCCCAATTTTTCTAGTACCCAAGAAGAACTCCAAGGAGAAGTTCAGATTGATTTACAACATGCACAAATTCAACAAAGACTATCTACTGAAACCAGACAGGTTCAGAATGATCCACCTCCCTCAACTCAGACTACTCGTCCGTCCAGCAGATTACATGGCCAGCATAGACCTGCAGGATGCGTACCTACACATCCCCATACATCGGGAATCAAGAAAGTATCTACAATTCCTATTCAGAGGGCAGCACTTCCAATGGAACGTCCTACCATTTGGAATATCTTTGGCTCCGTGGCTATTCACACGAGTAACCAAGCCTATAGTCGCATATCTACATCATCGAGGTCTACGCAATGCCTTCTACTTGGACGACGGAATTCAGGTTAAAAAAGATGCCAGTATACTCAGACTACAGCTGAACTTCACAATCAAGCTGCTCACTCAACTAGGATGGCTGGTGAACCTTATGAAGTCAGAGTGAGGAGTGCAGAGAAAGGGACAGCCAGGTGTTCGAGA
This sequence comes from Haliotis rubra, assembly GCF_003918875.1. Classification (NCBI taxonomy): domain Eukaryota; kingdom Metazoa; phylum Mollusca; class Gastropoda; order Lepetellida; family Haliotidae; genus Haliotis; species Haliotis rubra. Next base: position 96,272 of record NW_025767618.1, on the reverse strand, counting down.
ATGGATAGAGACGGCACAGCACAGGTTAATGAATAAATAACTTTGTCTGTGAACGTGCTTCTTGAACACCTGGCTGTCCCTTTTTCTGCACTCCTCCCTCGTAACAAACAGGTGAACTGTGTCAATATTTTAATGATAGTTTGTTAAACAACTTTATTATTTTTAGGACAAAAATTCTGCAAAAACCTCACAGAGTGGGTATGATGTTTTGATTATGATCAGCGTTTCATTGAGTATGTTATGTTTATTAGTTTTCGAGTTACATTGCAATTCATTTGTCCGCTTTTGAGCCAAACGGACTGTATCACAGGCTAGCATGAGTGATTAAAGATCCTGTACGGGTAAAGATCTTACCTGTACGTGAAGGGGTCGCAGCTCATTTATGATAAAGATCTTATCATAATCTATGGGTTGTTATGAGATGTCTAGTAATAAGAAGATACTAGTTTTTCTATAGCCACATGAATCAACATGACTCTACTTGTCTGAGATTGAAGTAAGACAAGAAAGTGGTCCCCCGAAGCTGGAAGAAGACTAGGATCACGGAAATGCCGTTTCGCAGTTCCCATGGGGGGGTGGGGGGGGGGATACAGGACGTATCTAGGGACAGCTGATGAAGTGGCTTGACCCAGCAGCAATTCGTCGGATTCTATAAGCAAAAGATCATGAGTCAGGATAAGTAAAAATATGTAATTTTTAAAGTAAAATTGATATTTTTATACTTATCCTGACTCATGACATATAAGCCCTCCCAACCTCCCCGCTGAAGACACTTCAGATGGCACAGCAGATCCAAGTGCATGGGCAGAAATTCAGGAGAGAGTGACAAGTAATGCTGGTCACATGACTGTTTGCGCAGGAAAAGGGCAAAAGGGAGGTAACTCGTGGGTGAGTGTATTTTTACTTCCGCTTCGGGAGCTTCAAGGGATTCAAGTGTTCCACTACCATTCGAAAAGGAAAGGGAGATATGCAGAAGATCACGAGTCAGGATAAGAATAAAAATATCAATTTTACTTAAAAAATTACATATTTGGATAGATACGCTGAAATATTGATTTTGTTAGAGTCCTTTGCCTTGAGCCTGGTAATAAAGGGAAAATTGTTCTTGAGACATTATTACTGTATTAAACATTTCGCATGTTACAATATGGCAGGTGTCTGTGCGAGACAGTAAGGTGTACATGAAGGCGGAGGAGGAGACTGTGAAGAAGAGGTTCCGTGTAAAGTCCATGGTGAAGTGCTCCGGAGACAACAGCCAGACATTTGTCCTAGTGGGTGGAGGTGAGTCCTTGCATCAACTTGTGGAGATAACTTCAACATTTGCTCTTCACGCCAAGACTTAGGTACGATTCCCCACATGGGTGCACTGTGTGAAGCCCATTTCTGGTGTCCCCTGCGGCTGTATTGCTGGAATATTGCTGATAACAGGTACATGCATTGGGAAATTTTGAATTCAAATTGGGATTCTAGCATGACATTGTGTGATACTCGATTCTCATTGGCTGAGAGCTCATCAAAACTGTACTTAAATAGCAGTTTAAGGACCGCTAATTAAACTGACCGATTGACTGCGTATGAATGCAATGAACTCAATGGCCCTTTGTTTGTAAAGAAACATGTCGGACATTGGTGATTTCTACCTCGGCAACATCTTTGATGTTTTTGAAGTAAAAAGTGAATGGTTTGAAGTAGAATGTCTTGAGCCTAATCCCATTGAAGAAATTTTGAAGCAGGAAAATTCGTCAGCAGCGCAAAAGCGGCAGTATTCTGCCATGCTTCAAACCGGGTCTAGGTCTAGCCGGTCATGACGTCGACAAGACGTATTGGCCCACATGTCCTAACCTGTCCACTTTCGTCTAGTTCGTAATGCCAGTCCTTCCACTGTCTATGTTTCCCACATAATAGATGGCATATCTGGTCTTTTATGAGTATCGGGGTTATCAACAATTACTCCCATGAATACAGTTAGCAGTGACTAAACTTCGAGAGTTCACAGCTTGAATTGGGGCAAATCGATTGTCATACAGTAGGGGAGATTAATAATTCGCTTGAGAAAAATAAAATAATTGGACTTGCTCACAGTATAAACGCTCTCGGTTTTTAAATAACATTTTGCGGTTTTAAATCAACGATAAATGACCGCAAAATTGAAAACAGAGTAGCTTTATCTTCTAAATATGTATGGGCTAGCGACCAGTTATCGCTGTGTACCAGTTATAATGCCAACACCTGGCTGGGAAAGCGCCTATCATCCAAGATGTCACTATGATGTTTTAGCTTGATTTTAACTCTCGTAGCATTCATTGCTTTGTGTGATGTGTCAATGGGTGAAATACTACGGAAGTACAAGTCAAGCTGTCTGTGCAAAGCACCAGGTGTTGGCTTTTGATACTTGTGAGACCTTTAAAATAATGATATAACTGGTCGCAAGATAACTGGTCGCTAATTCGTACCGTCATATCACCGTGTATTTCTGTTGCTACTGAGGTCGAATATCGTCTTAGCGCAGACAGCTTGATTTTCCTCCGATCAGTTCAAGATAAATTCCAGATGGTATTGTTGTTGCTCTGCCTGGTGTATGGCATTAAAGGAGTGGTCAACACATATGACAGTGTAGATGCTATAATCTTGAATGAGACATGAAGCCACATCTCACAACACCCTTCCTTCAGTGTATGACATTCCGTTCTTACAGGACCGGCCACAGTCGAATGTGCAGAGACATTGCGACAGGAAGGTTTCACTGGCAAGGTTGTCATAGTAACAAGAGAGAAACATTTGCCGTATGACAGACCAAAGTTGAGCAAGGTGAGCTACATGTTTGATGATGCACATCTGAGGATGCATTTATGACGCTGCAATCAGACCGATGCACATATGACAATAATGATATGATGACAATAATGATATGATGACAATAATGATATGACAAATTAGTAGTCATGTGACCTCATACAACATTCTATGCAGAATTATACTTTTAATCACTGACCGCCTCCGTGGTGTAGTGGTTAGAGCGTCCACCCGGGGAGTGGAAGGTCGCGGGTTCGATCCCCGACCGCGTCATTCCAAAAGATGTTAAAATATGGCACTTGTTGGTCCCTGCCTGGCCTTCGCATTAATGGGTACTAGAAGGACTGGTCGCTTGGAGTCAATATAATGTGTCTGAGTGGGGTATTCATGCTTCACTGCGGCATGGTATCTCAGTGGGATAGCACTATATATAAAACCAGCTTAAGTCTGGGCTATTACAAGCAGCCGCACCTACACATACACACGCATACACGTTGTCATATGAGCAAAATATTCTCCAGCGCAACGTAAAACCCAATTTGACCTCACCTCACCTTTTAATCACTGTACATTAATCAATATTTACTCTCGTTAAATGTACAATACATTTTAGAAAGTGGTGAACTGTGACATGTTGTATTTAAGATTCACTTGCTGAGTGGGTTATGTCATTGGCTTGTGTGCTGGTGATTAGAGCCTTCTGAGAGTGTGGGTTTAAATCCTGGATGGCATTCTTCCCCTCCAAAATTTTACAATCTCCATTACTGAGAAAGTGTTATCACCAATATAACATGTTACATTCACTGTCTCCATGAGACCTCTGTGAAGATTTATGGTAGAACTGGACTTCAGATACACCCCATTGTCGTGAGAGGCGGCAATCGATTGGGTGGTTACTCTGGCCAAGTGAAGCATGTCATCGTATCCAAGATACGTAGATCGATGCTGTCAGTCACTGTGGTCCAGACTCCACTGTTTACAGACTGCAGCCATATACCTGGAGTATTGCTGAATTAGTTGAGATAACAGATAAGAAGCCCACACACAAACTGCCACTGCTCTTGTTAGAAATATACATGGATATGATTCACGCCCTTCCCACTACGCGAATGCACAGTGACTGATTTACTACCCCCAAGAGGGAACTCATGTGTTACATAATGTTGATGGCGAATCAACTGATGTTGATTGCAGTGTTCATTGTCTGATTTTGACCAATCACGATCCTTAAGCCCACACACAAACTGCCACCGATACCAGCGATTCTTGTTATTCATTAGAAATAGTTAACGAGCGGAAAGCCTGATTACATAAAATGAAAATATAAAAGAAAAGGCGGGCATGTTAGGACATGTCACAAATGGAAAAAATAAGCTACAGTTTTTGCTTCTTCGTGGTTTATCTGGACACTATAAATGTAAGCTTGCATTTTCATTAAAAATAAAATAAATTTATTTAAGTTGTAGTTGTATTATTTCAATTTTATTATTAAAATAAACTTCATATTTATCAACATGATATAGGTAATGTCTGTGAATGTCTACATCTCTACAATCCAAGATGGCGGTCAAATGTGAATAACGAACAACGGATATAGCGAACTAAATTTCTTGGTCCCTTGGAGTTCGTTATATAGTTTTTCAAGCTTTTGATTGAAAATAACACACAGAGCTGTTCATAAATATTCTGAATTTATATGTGATATTACTAGAAATGATTAAATCTGTAACAGATGGTGATACAGTTGTCAGAGCGCATATGTATGTTGGGGGCAGGTGTGACCTGGATATCAGGATATGTTGTATGTTTTGTGAAATATGATACGTCTGTCATTTTGTGACAAGTAAAATGTCATATTTCCATGAGGGCATAGTCAGGAGTAGTTAAATCTGTGCAATAGCTGGTGATGTAGTTGTCAGTACGTGTGTGCATCTTTAGTGGTGGTGTGATCTGAATATAATTGTCCCACTGTTATCACTGTTTCGTTGCTGCAGTAACCCATGCTTAAGAGCTCGCTGACTTGGTTGACACATCATCGTATCCCAATTGCTTATATCGACGCTCATGCTGTTGATCACTGGATTGTCTGGTCCAGACTTGATTATTTACAGACTGCCGCCATATAGCTGGAATATTGCTGAGTTCAGTGTAAAAATAAACTCACTCACCCCATATCAAGCTGACACGAAGTGATATGTCTGGCATGTGGTTCAAAGTGTGGTTTATACCCAACTCACTCACTCACTCACTAATATTTGCAGGCGATGAGCATCAAACCCGAGGAAATTGCGCTGCGACATGCTGACTTCTACCAGTCACATGACATAGAGATACAAACGGAGAAGGAGGTAGGTACATCAGAGACTGAAGGTTGGGATGAAGGCGGTAAGCGATGAATGTAGCTTCAAAGTGGAGATGACCACACCCCAACAATCAGTTAGTCCTCCCCCTTTTATATGTGTAATCTAAAAGCACCACACGATCTTATCCATGGATTTGAATCTCATAAAACCGCAAGGGAAGTGTTTTATTTAAATCACAAACTGAAAAGAACCCTTTAACAACATATGTCCACAGTTGTATATTTCTTAGAAAATATTCAGAACATCAATCTTGTCTCTGTACATGTTCTTGGAAAAGAGATTTTTAGAATCATTGTTTCTTAGAGGATACTATTTGTTAAGATATGTTGGAATAATGGTGGCTCATGTCAGTAGTCTAAGGTACCACAGTTCTCCTTGTAGAGCTATAATAGCTGACATGAATCCACTGGCCATTGAGTGCCTACTCCACACTGAACACGCTCCTGTCTGGCCCCAGTGTAAAGATTGAACCTGATTTCTGTCATGCTGAAACCATGCTGTTCTGAAACTGTTTTTTATCAGGTTGTCAGTGTAGACGGCAGCGGCAAATCTGTGAAGTTCAGTGATGGTGGTTCACTCAAGTTTGATAAACTGCTTATCGCAACGGGAGGAAAGTGAGTTGAGTATAGACGTACGAAAGTGATGGACTCTGTGTGTCATCAAAACTTTGAAAGTAAATTTTTGGTTTGTTGTTAAATCAGTGATGTTATACATTTCACAGTCACCTGGATCAGACGATCCAGTGATTGATGCTGTTAGCTTTGCCTGTTGTTAATAACACATGTTTTGCTGTGTATATCCTACTCAAGAATTTAATGAAGGTTTCAATAAAGGTTTAAATGATCAGTGGTGATGAAGTGGCTAATGAACAACAAAACAACCATGATGAAGATGTTGCAAGATGGGATGAAGGATGAAGGATGAAGATGAAGCCACACCTAAATGTCATCGGATTTGATGAAATGGTTATCTTCTGTCATTTGGGTAAATATCTGCCATAATGTTCTTATAATTAAACACTTCGTATTCAGACCCCGAACATTGCCAATACCTGGCCTAGACCTTCAGAACGTGTGTCAGCTCCGCTCACCAGAAGATGCGAACTATATTGCCAGTGCTGCACAAGGCAAGAATGTCGTCATCATAGGGTCGTCCTTCATTGGTTAGTACTCAAACATTTTTCAACTATATTAGTTATATGGGTGGTGGGGTAGTCTAGTGGTTACGATTGTCACGCCGAAGACCTGGGTTCGATTCCCCACATGGGTACCATGTGTGAAGCCCATTTATGGTGTCCCCCACCATGATGTTGCTGGAATATTGCTAAAAGTGGAGTAAAACCATACACTTTCACTCACTTATTAGTTAAAGCCTTGATATTTTATTGATTCTCTCTTAAGCAAGGCATTTCAGATTTCAATAACGTTTAAATACATTATAGCTGTTGATGTTGTTTACATGGTTTTAGCCATATAACAATATGGCAACACTGTACTGTACTATGAGGCTCATGATGCAATACATCGATAACAAGCCCTGTATTGCAAGACATACGATATGTTACAAGTAGTTATTGCAAGTCATACAAAAACCATGACAGTGGGTTCAAATTCTGCTTTTGTATGTTTCAAAACATTTGCGAGCTTGATCACTTTGGGCGTTCCTCCCATGTCAAGCAGACACACTGTGATGTAACTGGAATACCGTACAAAGTGGAGTTAACCACTCTCACTTTCACTGCCTTGTATTAAAATTGAAACATTTTATGTGTAATGGGGGCAGTGCTGTAGCCTAGTGATTAAAGCGTTTACTCGTCACACCGAAGACCTGGGTTCGATTCCCCACATGGGCACAATGTGTGAAGCCCATTTCTGGCGTCCCCCGCATGATAGTGCTGGAATATTGCTTAAAGCGGCGTAAAACAGAACTCACTAATTCATTGTATGTAATGTGAATGTTTTTGCAGATTTGTATTTACCTGAGAACAAGGAGAGTTATTTCAACTAACATTTGTGACTTTTTCTGCAATTTTCTGGCTTTACTAATTACAGTTTCCTACAGAAGCTGACCTGAATCCTGGAACCAGTTATACTTGTAGCGCAGAATCTACTAACCATTCATTCTGGAACATTTTCATTAAGTTCTGTCATTTCTGTCTATCTGGGTGACAGTGTTAGCTTTACACAAGTAAACTCATATACTATCCTATTGCTTTGTCTATAGTCATCTGCAGGTAGCATCATAAGTTGAGGAGATGGCAAGATGTCTGCTGTGACAGTGATATTCCTAGGGTGAGAGTTGGGGGAGGGTGAGAGTTGGGGGGAGGGTGAGAGTTGGGGAGGGAGTCGAATGATTGAATGTCTACCTGTATTTCAGAGGCTTTCATATTTTCATGATAATTGTCAGATGGTGTAACTGTTATGTGGATGTGTGTGTTTGAGTGTGTGGTGGTGGTGTTTGCAGTTGTATGTCTGTCTGAATGCTAGTGCATGTGCTTCGTGTGTGCAGGTGTGTGCAGGTGCGTGCAGGTGCAGGCGTGGAAGGGAGAATCCACTTGATGTTGTGTGTGGAAGGTTGGATAACAAAATGTATTGTTGACTGGAAAGCCATATATAGAGTAGGGTGATGTTGGATGGAATATTGTGTTTTTATTCAGAATATATATTTTCCTTTGTTTTACAAATGTTCTTAGCCAAGTTTTGCTGTTGATGTTAAAGGTCCTTGATCATCACTACAATATGTTTCATATCCCAAGATTCTTTTTCATGCACTTTGTCCATTGTGGACATTCCAGAAGTAGAAAAAGACCCCAGCACCTATGCTTGTAAAAATAAAATAATATAAAATAAGAAAGGTATGATCTGCCTGGTACACTGATGACTGTGGTTATGCTCATGCTATCAGTCTCTGTTTCACTGACCCAGATACAACTATTTACCCTGATGTGATAACTAGTGGTGGTCCGATTAATTGAAATAATCGAAGATTGGTCGCAATGACTAAACGACCAAGCAATCGATCATGTTTTCTCATAATCGAACACAAACATTTCTGGAACATTATTGCATTAACAATATTTTTCACAAGGTTGGTTTTGTCTGTTATATTTCATAAACATTACAAGCTCGTTCCAAGTCAGGATTGAATTTATCTTAAAGACTCCAGGAAATTTATGTTCCTAACATACTAGTCATCCTTTAAAGATGTTAAATTTGCACATGCATTTTGTGGAATTTGCAAAAAGACTCATAAGAACTACATGTTTTTTCTTTGTGCAGTAACAAACATAACCAGAAAAAATTGATAAATGACGCTGACCAATTATTTTCGATGATTGATCGGTTGTAATAACCAATCATCAATTATGAGATTTTATCAAATTTCCCAACACTAGTGATCACCCTAGATCACTGCTGATTGGTATAAAATAACTCTCAATACTAATGCACTTTGACTGATATGTTTTACATGGAGGGAGGAAGAATTTCATAAATTCACTCACTCACTCACTGTTGACTCTTCAGGGATGGAGGTAGCTTCCTGTCTAGCGGAGAAAGCGGAGAGTGTGTCGGTTGTAGATCTGATTAAGGTGCCCTTCCAGCTGACGTTAGGGGACAGAGTAGGGGCTGTATTACAGAAGGTAGAGTCAGGGTTTGCACACGTCCTGCTAGATATACCATTCCTGTTAACCCTGCCCTTCCCATTAACACTTCCAGGGATTATTTCTTTGTCAATGTCCCTGAGTTTGCTGTCAGTCTGCTGCGTTTTGTATTCTGTTGCTTCAAGCCTGTTGCTTTGGAATGCCTTGTATTGTATTGCCTTGTATTGCTCTATATTGCCTTGTATTGCTCTATATTGCCTTGTATTGCCATGTATTGCCATGTATTGACGTCTATTGTGCCTTTTTTAAGCCAGCTTGTTTTTTAAGTCTGTTGTTTTGTGTTATTGTTTCTCGCCTGTTGTTACATGCCTGATGTTTTTAACAGCATTTAACATTTAGTGATGGTATCTGCTTTGTGATTGTATGGATGGTATTGTCATCTTTGCAGAGTTGTGCCCCTTAGGCATGCCAGGAAGCTATAATCATGGGTTTGAATCCCAGATTGGACATGTACACAGGTCAACTTTGCAGAGTTGTGTCCCTTAGGCATGCCAGGAAGCTATAATCATGGGTTTGAATCCCAGATTGGACATGTACACAGGTCAACTTTGCAGAGTTGTGTCCCTTAGGCATGCTAGGAACCTGTGGTCTTGGAGGTTTTAAAACACAATACACTTGATTGTTGGTTTCCAGTTTCCAATGTTTAAAACTTTCATCCCACATCGATGGGCGGTGGAGTAGCCTAGTGGTTAAAGCGTTCGCTCGTCTTGCCGAAGTCCCGTGTTCAATTCCCCACATGGATACACTTTGTGAAGCCCATTTCTGGTGTCCCCCTCCATGATATTGCTGGAATATTGCTAAAAGCGGCGTAAATCCACACTCAGTGAGTCAGTCAGTCAGTCAGTCGTCCCACATCACGACGACTTGAGTGACAAACCATAAGCCTGTAACCTGTGACGAAGGAGACATAACCAGTTTTTTGGGATCATGTTCATAAAATGACCAAGTTGCACTTTGAACCATAGCCAATCCTTTTGGAGGCTGGATACCTTGCCAGTGATCACCAGAAAGCTTGACCACAAGAATGTTTCCCTGACTGTGACAGTTCGTGACCTTGACGTCATAAACCAATGAAGCTGATAGCTGAACGTTTTACACTCAAGACACTGGATAATACTGTGCTGGCAAACACGAATATTTTGATGAATGATTTGTAGGATAGAATCACACCTGTGTTGTTCAATGTCAAATATATCAACACTTGTCAATGCAAGGTCAGAACTTCTCAGGAGGCAATGGAGTCTTAACCTGTCACTGACTTATGTAAATGTATTTTATTTGAAAAGGCACTTGGATATTCCTTGTAGTCCAGATTAAAAGGCTCACCTTGACAGTTTCTGTATAGCTCTTGAACTGTGCTTCTTCAGTACAGCATCCCCTCTCTTAACATTTTAACCCCTAATAATCCCCACTAATATGTCTCTGCTTGAACTGCTCGTCCTTGTTACTCTCATGATGATGCAATGTTGTTGTCGCTACTTACGCTTGCCTGAAACCTCTGTTTTATATGACCTTCAGTTGAATGTTTTATTTTTCACCAAGCACGTGTTTTAACTGTAGGTATGGAAGTCGCTGGGTTTTTGGTTGCTAAAGCCCAGTCTGTTCATGTTATTGGACGAAGCAGTACTCCCCTAGCCAATATATTTGGGAAGAAAATAGGAGCTGTTTTTCAAAAGGTAGTCACTCTTCAGTAAGATAATTTTTAACTAATCCTGCACTACTTGCTTCCTGCACTTATTGCTTACGACTCGAAACGTGGCTGTGCCAGACGATTGATGTTGAAAACTGTAGACTGCGATCACTTCCTGGTCTCGGGTAAACATCCGTCTGCGCGCATCACCGGAAGGTGATGTCAGCCACCTCAGATTATTGCTTTTCGTACGCCTCGCAAGACGTGTGGTTTGCCAGCTCGACTGTTTTGTATCCTATGAATTTGTGTTTATTGATAATAAACTGTCTTTCAGGTACTTTCCTTTGTTCTTCAGAGAGTGTAGGTATTACCTTTCTGTTTCGTTTTTCGTAGTACTGTTGTAGTGATGGTGTTTGTGATAAACACGGTAGTTTCATCACTATTATCGGTCACTTCGCCATTCAGAACACGTGGCTTCGATGTATTTGTAGTGGCTTGTTCTTGGCTCATGCTTATATGTTATACTATCATCTTATATTATTATTAAGCCTTAATTCTCGTCTCCAGTTTATGTCAGTATTTTGTGAGACGTTCTCATTTATGCTGTTCTACCCCGTTACTGTTATATTGTTTCACTGTGTGTTCCCCATTACTATTGTAATGTTTTTCACCGTGTGTTTGCTGGGGGTTTCTGCTATGTTGCAGTTTCTATACAGCACAAGCTGTATAGTTTGTAGGCCGGGGTATCTCATAAGTGCCTTCATTCATACTGTTTGAATTGCACTTTTCCGTGTTTTCCCCATTTTTTCACTCAAGTAATGTGCTTGTTGCGCTTACTAATTTAATATAACACCTTTTTTTTGAAGCGCCAGGTCCAACACCGACGTCGCCTGTGACAAGCATCCAGATACTTGCCACAACACTGATGTCCTCTAGCTCTAGGGCGTCTGGCGCTCCGTCTCCTTTCTCCAGGTTGCAGTTTCCAGCGTGTCCTTGGCAGACGTCTTACTCCTGACGCCTCAGATGCATGTGCCGCGCGCTCAGCAGTCACTGGATGTTTCGACTCCCATTTGACTTGACCTAGTTAGCAGGGCAGTCTGGTACAACAGCGCCTCTGCTGTTCATCACTGCAGCGCCTATACGGTGCTTCTACCACATCGAGTACGACCTTGCATTCTGCAGTCGGTATTAGCGCCTCCGTCGCAACACCAACCTGTTCCAGAGAACAGAGAATGTATGATGCATCTACCTGATCCAGCGCCTGTATTTCTACCAGGAGCTTGGCACTTTCGTTTACCAGATTCAGCCAGTATGGCACTTTTCTACCAGTGTCCAGCGTTTGTACCAGATCCGCCTATAAACCATACTCCAGCGCCCCTCCAACGCCTGTCCATACACCCTCCAGCGCTTCTACCAGATTCAGCGCTTGTATGGCACTTTATAACACCATACTCGCCTCGCTCACTCCAGCTCACTCTACGCCTGTCCGGCGTTTTCAACCAGATCCAGCGCTTGTATGGCTTGTATGGTACAACTCCATACTCACTCACTCACTACCATCCAGTACTCACTAACTCCACTCACTCACTCCCGCGAGCTGTCCGGCATTTCTACCAGATCCAGTACTTGTATCACTCACTTGGCGTCACTACAACTCCCACTGCATCACTCACTCACTCCCAGCGCCTGTCCAGCGTTTCTACCAGATCCAGCCCTGTAATGCGTGCCTATCAAACCATCCTCACTCACTCACTCAAAGCGCCTGTCCGTACTTGTTTCTACCAGATACAGCGATCTTCCAGCGCTTTCCAGATCCAAGCTCCTGGATCCAGCGGCAGCTCTACCAGATCCAGATCTAGTGCCTATCTAGCGCCTATAACATAGTGGCCTATAAAATCACACTCCCCCACTCCAGCGCCTATACCAGATTGAGTATCTATATGAAGTAACATACTGCGTCAGCGCCTCCACATCTTCAAGAGTTCGGCAGCTGTTGGTTGCGCCACTGTCTCCGCTGACCTCTACGTCGGCAGACGGACACATCTTGCCCTTGAAGACTTCAACTAATATGGTACCTATGCCGGGCGTGGCGTTTACGCACTCCCTTGTCTTGAATTCATCAATAGGGCAGCCCAGGTGGATGAGGAAATTAAGCGTGTGACAGTGTTTCTTCTTACAAGGCACGAGACTCAAGGGATGACGGCCCTTGATTTGGAATCCACACGGATGCTCCTTCCTATCTCAACTTAGCTTCGGCTATTAACACTGTCTCTCAAGACCTGACAGAGATGAATCCGTACAGGATCGTCACCTCTCTTCTATATGCATGATGGCTTGGTAGTGGATGGTCCTCACTGTCCTTGGCAAACACTTACAGGCAGTTCTTGCCAACGCAGGTGTTATTTGAGGTCAAGGATTTTCTGGTTAGGATTCAAAGCTTCCGAGGAATCTATTTTACCAATCCTAGTCCTCGACTGCTATCTTTAATAACAAGTTCAAGCACGTCTATCGAACAGTGTGTGACTTTACTCACAGGGAGATAGCGTTGACGGCCTTCCAGCAAGTCAAACATCCCTCATCACATGAATCCAGTACCTACTATAGCCTCGACGCCACACTGTTAGGTGGGCTTGGAATCAGGCGCCGGTGCATGGTAGGAGACGTGGTGACAAATCTCACATCAACAAGAGAGGATATGAACGTAGCTGCATCCCCTTCAAGGGTGACGGAAGCAGGGGCAAAAAAACAAAAGTTCAAGATCCACATGACTGGACACTCCCTCATCCACTAGGCCCTTGTATTATCCAAACACCCGTACATTGGTGACGAGTGCGTTCTGACGTAATTGGTTATTTCTGGGTGTCCATACGTCACAACATATGGACACATGGGTTCTGGCTCTTCATAGTTCTGCCTCTACGATGTGCCGGGTTCCAAGGTTTACCTTTGACCGGGAGTACCTGCTTAGCGCAGCAACAGTGATAATTTGGTTATTTCACGTGGGCTCTCCGCCATATTTCGTTAACGTGTTGGCCTCCTGCCTCATTTACATCAGTTATTTTTTTCCTTTTAGTGGACTCACCCTTAGATGTCATAGGTGGAGTCACCTTGACTGAGCGAGTTCCGAACTACATACGTTTTAGTCGGCACCTCCATGCAGAATTGAGGAGCCCATGCACTTACTAGATCTGATAACCTCAGGTTTTCGGCCGTGAAATCAATAAGCAGTTTGGAGCTCAAGGCAGTGTTCCTCACCATCTGTCACTGGGCGCAATAGCTAATGGGCAACATGATTGTTGTGGGGTTTAACGAGTGTTTGACCGGGTTACTGTTTCCAGACGTTCCGTCTGTTTCCAGTAATGGCTGACACCCATATCCATCTGAGCACTCAGCATATTCCTGGGTGCGGGTACATCTTAGCGGAGGCTATATTGGGGTCTGACAGAGTCGCTTTCACAGAATGAATGCTACACAAAGAGATACCGGTTTATGTGTCTCTGTCTCCGGATGGTCAACCTGGGCAGTGGATGGCTTAAGTCTTTCCTGGGGAAGCTACATGCAAAATACGTTCCCTCCGGTCTTGCTTCCAAATGTTTTAGTCACAATCAAGAATTAACAACTTGACTTCGACTAAAATTAGTTGGTCCCAGATGACCAACCAGAGGTTGGTTTCAAGCGTCAAGAGCTCCTCTTCAACTAGCCAGATGTGGAAACATCCTAGTGCATCCTCATCCCACGCCAGAACGGTTCAATTAACACACTGCATCTTCAGGTGGCATTCTGCACCAATTGCTTTTCAGCCAGAGCATTGTTACTGCTTTGCTAATGAACATTGGACTTCCATTAGGCACATGTATAACAAGGGGCAGTCGTTCGAGGAGTTGTGTTGCCGCGAAGCAGGATCCGCTGAATGTATCCCCCCTGTTTTAGCAGTCTCACTGCTGTATTTTTACAGGGAAAGCGTTCCAAGAGGGGCATGGTTGCCACTTCTGTTAGTGGCAATTCCCTTTGTTTTGGCAGTCCCCATTGACAGGAGCTACTGTCCATGCTTCGCTTGTTTAGAGCTGGAGTACCCCAGGCTGCAGTTTTGACCACCCGCCAGGATTCTCTACACGGTCTTGGACCGCCTACGCGTTGTGTCTTGCAAGCCACTCACGAACACTTCCCTTGCAGACTTGCACAGCGATAGCGACAAGGGTCATGCGCTTGGTGTTAATTGGGTCAAGTTTGAACGACACCGTCATGGTTCTATGCCTCTGGGTATTTGATTGGGATTTCATCACTATAACCCAGTTACCAGCGCGAAATGATCGATAGTTCTCTCTTCGCCTTTATCGTCTGTTGTCGGCGTTGACGACATTCCTGTGTTACTTTTGTGTTCAGTTGATGTACTCAGTTTGTACATTAAGCGCAAGTGTTCCCCAAGCCGTCAGAGACATGTAAGCGAAACCACAAGTGTTTTGTGGATACGGACTACCATTATTCATGCGTATAATGTGGCTGGTCTGGTTTCCCCTCATCTACGCCATCCTCATGTACTTCGTACACTTGCCTGGACTATGGCACTTCACAGTAACTGAACAGTGGCATTGATCATGCATGAGTGTTTCTAGACGTCAGACACAGTCTTCGCCAATCAGTAGCCACACCACATGTGTCCAACGCATCAGACCAGCACCTCACCAATCCCCGACGGTTATCACCTCATTGTTGTTCGCCACGACGCCACGAAGCACAACGATGTCGTGTGGAGAATGAGTTGTTTTGAGAAAAACAACTGGGTATGTCAGTTAAGGAGTCACACAATAGATTCAAGTCCATGCTTTTTACTGCATTCCCTAAAGCTAATAACGCCTTAAAACCGTGTGGTCTTATTCCATTTAAGCGTACATGGCTTATATGCGAATTGCCACTGAGATATAATCCCTCTCTGCTGACCATTCTTCCAGATTCCACAAAGGTGCCTTCCTTCATGATATTTCTTCCCACGAAGCACGACGATGCCGTGTGGGAAAAGAGTTGTTCCGAGGGAAACAACTGGGTATGTCAGTTAAGGAGTAACACTTGGAAAAACTCAAGTCAATACTTTTCACTGCATTTCCATAAAGCTAATCTCGCTTTAAAAATCGCGTGGTCTTTCCATTTAAGCCTGCCTGTCTTATATGCGAATTACCACTGAGAGATAGTCACTGTTTGTTGACTATTCTTCCAGGTGCAACAAAGATACCTTCCACCATACTTTTTCTTCCCATGAAGCACGCCGACGCTGTGTGGGAAGAGAGTTGTTCTGGGAGAACAACTGGGTCTGTCAGTTAAGGAGTAACGCTTTGGTTAACTCGAGTCACTGCTTTTTACTGCATTTCCCTAAAGCCTATAACGCTTTAAAAATCGTGTGGTATAAGACTACGTGTTTTATATATGCGCGTATTACCACTTCCTGATCGTCACTCGCTGTCCGATCTAGGTGCGACGACGGTTTTCCACCACCGAGGTGCACTTGATAACATTGACCGAGCTGTCTTTGTTTACCTTGCGGGGCGATCCCCACAGATGACACGCCCTCCATCCTGCCTGTCCGATAAATGTGCAGGAAGCAAGTAGTGCAGGATTAGTTAAAAATTTAGTAAAATATAAATATTTTTTATATTTGTATACTTATCCTGCACTACTTATGATAAGGGCCCACCCTGCGCTTTCAGCTACCTCCCCTCTTTGTATTCATCTGTGGGATTTACGGCAATAATCTGAGGTGGCTGACGTCATCTTCCGGTGATGCGTGTGCAGACGGATGTTTACCCGAGACCAGGAAGTGATTGCAGTCTACGCTTTTCAACATCAATCGTCTGGCACAGCCACGTTTCGCGAGTCGTAAGCAATAAGTGCAGGAAGTAAGTAGTGCAGGATAAGTATACAAATATGAAAAATATTTATATTTTACTAATATTAAAGTAGGGATTTTTTGCACAATTTATCAATTTAAAAATGATTTTTTAAAATGTTCTTTATTAAATTTCCTGATGTTTATTTCTGATTTCATTGTGTCTTCCTGCCGGGATGATGCTAATCACTGCATAAACCTATCTACTCCCATAGTCCTTACTTCACTTAATATATAATGATAACAGTTTAATTACTCATGATAACAGTTAACATGATTGTGCTTAGCCGTGCTCTTGTTTCTAATGTTACCCTCATAATGTCATGTTCTTTAAGAATTAATTTTTGGATTAAAATCATAGTTAACATCAAATATGTCACCATGTGATGTCGAATGTTTGTTTCTACTGTATGATTCTTGTAACACAATTAACTTGAACTTTAAACAACATATGAATCAGATTTATTAACATTACATTATTAACATTCTTGTGAAAACTATGACTCATCTTTCATCCTTCATTCTGATTTTAATTTCCGCCTAATTGTAAGACCAATCATGTACTTCAAAAAAAAATTTAATTCAGCTTTTCAAAATTGATGAATTCTGGAGACAAATATTACTTTGCCCAAGATATTTGTATTAAGCAAGCAAGTGGATTTGAAGTTCTTGATTGGTCAACCAAGTTTATGATTTCAGATGCATGAAGACAAAGGTGTCAAGTTCTACTTCGAGAGAAGTGTCAAAGAGTTTGTAGGTGTAGACGGGAAGGTGACAGAGGCCATCTTGTCTGATGGAACTAAGCTGGAAGCAGATATCTGTGTTCTTGGAATCGGTATGTCCAGAAAGTGGTATATTATAAGTTGTATGCTTCCCTCGAAGTAATACGGCCTGATGTATGTCCAGAAAGTGGTATATTATAAGTTGTATGCTTCCCTCGAGGGTAATACGGCCTGATGTATGTCCAGAAAGTGGTATATTATAAGTTGTGTGCTTCCCTCGAGGGTAATACAGCCTGATGTATGTCCAGAAAGTGGTATATTATAAGTTGTATGCTTCCCTCGAGGGTAATACGGCCTGATGTATGTATCTGTGTAGCAGTGTCACTCGAGCTGGTTACCGTGGCAGCGGATAATATTTTTTCCAGTTGTCATCCTCCTAGGAGAGGTGACACGGAAATTTGTTAAAGCGTCATTGACCAGTGAAATTAAAGTATTTTACATGAAGGTAAGATAAATGGTGTTTCTGCTCTTGACAGTACAGTGGTGTTTACATTTTATGTCTTCAATTACACAAACTATATAAAATCCAAATAAATTTATTAAATCCAAAAGGAAACTTTTATTGGTGAGGAAATATAGGTCTGAAAGGTGACTGCGCAAGCTAAATAATGTTTCAGACCATTTGGGATGTAAATGGTCACTGTTGTCCCCTTCCGGTGGTAAAACAGGTCGATGGTAGCACATATTTGTGCAAAAATGGGTGCTTGTGATCACATGATCATGGTAAAAGGGGTGCATGTTATTACATGCTTGTATTAAAACAGGTGTGTGTTAGCCAATATTTATGGTATAAGGAGTGCCTGTTATCCCATGCTTGTGGTAAAAGCCATCTAATGGGAACCATGTTTGGGTAAGCTCTGTCATCAAGACAACCTTGGCTAGAGGTGACTTTGACCTCTTCACCTAAAGAAGGATGCATTTGATCTGGAGCCAGTCAGCGGTCAGCTTTTGATGACAACCATATTACTCTCTAAACCATGGTGTCTTTATCCTGCATTCGCTGCATCTTTCCAGGTGTTGTGCCTGCAACAGACTTCCTGGAGGATTCTGGTATCTCCATGACAACCAGAGGATTCATTACTGTGGATAAGGTGAGATATACTAATGGTATTACCAGTGTAGGAAAGATAGCCCGTCCCAACATCCGAGACGGGTGAATTTTGTGGAGGACGGGTTAAAAAAAAATCTGGTCCGTCCTCATGTCGGGTGAGTTTTAGCAAACCAATGACATAATCATTATTATATTATAACCTTTTTGAATATTTACTGCCAAAGGATACTAGAATAATCAAACAGATAAAATTATCGCAAACAAAATCGATGAGATATGTTTGCTATAAGAAGCTTCTTGAAATGAATTTAGTAAGGAAGTGTGTGATTGGCCGGTTGTCACAGAATCAACAAATAGGAAAACGTGTTTCTTGTTTGCCCCAATTTCAAACCAAAATGGCGTAACCCTCATCGGTCGGTCTGCTGCTATGACTGAGCGAATTTACTCTTATTCTAGTCAATGTTGAATGTGCAACTGGCAAGGATGCAGATTCAGACTATGACTCTGACTTTTCAGATCTTGATCGAGATGTTGATGACTTGTCTGAAGACTAGTTCTGTCATGTTGTAACCAGATGATTCCACTAGGAGAGATTTAACAGTCCAAGCTCTGTGTGTGCATATTAAAATATAGCTTAAAATAAAACAAACCAGTTTTAAGTCTTGAAATGGTGTTTTATTTATATTTGGAGGACAGGCTAGATTTTGGCAGGACTGGTAAAATATTTGACCAGCCAGTCCTGTGGACAGGCTAGATTTTCTACATCTTTCCTACACTGGTATTACTAGTGTCTCCTCACAGCACGCTAGGAGGAATGAATA
This sequence comes from Haliotis rubra, assembly GCF_003918875.1. NCBI lineage: Eukaryota > Metazoa > Mollusca > Gastropoda > Lepetellida > Haliotidae > Haliotis > Haliotis rubra. The sequence continues at coordinate 77,293 of NW_025767618.1, read as the reverse complement.
TGTCATCAGATGAAGATACAGACCAGAGACATCATCGGTTATCCAGGGAATCAAATCATTGACCTTTTGGTTTAATATCCACAGCATCGTTTATGGCATCACTGTCTCCATCTCTCTCACGTATAACTTTCCGCTGTTCTCTGTCACAAGTGTGATTTGAGTAGTTGGTCACTTTTAGTGTCGTCATTCAAACCTGAACAGAAATGCAGGAATGGTTGTAAATAATTTGAATGTATTTATTATATTTATTAGAAGAGTGAGTAACATATGTTATAAGTGGTGGCTGAGTGTACTAGTATGTGTACTTTACTGAGAAACTGTAATCCCAAATATAACGTGTTAATTTGCCCACTTTCTAAATGGCATTGTGTATTCAGGAGCCCCAGCGCCCTGAGGATGGACTGAGAGGGTTTGGCCTGTCTCACTTTGTTGTTGAGGGTTGAAATTTCTGTGAACTAGATGGTTGCCTGACATGGAAGCAATGCATTGTGTAGATGAATGCAAGGCCATGTTGCCCAAAACATATTGATGACGTGAGTGTCTTGTGTATGGTTAACAGAGTCTCCAGACCAACGTTGCTGACGTCTATGCTGCTGGGGACATCGTGGAGTTCCCGCTGTTCATGGCGGGGAACCAGCAGGCTAACATCCAGCACTGGCAGATGGCACACAAGCAGGGTAAGGAGACAGTCCTCGGGATCAAACTACCACAGATGTTTATAGTATTACCTATAGAACATAGGTGAGATTAATTTGTCCATTTTCTGTCTGTTTCTTGTTGTGAACCAACATCACATGAGAACCATGTTCCTCTCATAAGCACTGGATTCAGTGGCTGTTGAATACAACAGATACTTATTTTTGGAGACCAACAAATAAGCTGAATGTGTGTTTGCCTTAACAAACTGCTGGATATGGTTAAGTCAAGGTTTGTTCTTCAACAGACAAAGAATAATAGACATTATTCCCCATCAGACAGTGAATGGGAGACATTATTCCCCATCAGACAGTGAATATGAGACATTATTCCCCATCAGACAGTGAATGGGAGACATTATTCCCCATCAGACAGTGAATATGAGACATTATTCCCCATCAGACAGTGAATGGGAAACATTATTCTCTATCAGACAGTGAATATGAGACATTATTCCCCATCAGACAGTGAATGGGAGACATTATTCCCCAGCAGACAGTGATACTGTTAACTGTTCACTCCAGGTCACATAGCTGCCCTCAATATGCTGGGGAAGACGACCGAGGTGCGAAGTGTCCCGTATTTCTGGACGGTGCAGTACGGCAAGAGTGTCCGCTACACAGGTGAGTCATACAGGGGGAAGTCAGCCATGTCATCAACAAAGATAGGATTAGCTAGAACAGATAATCATCACTCTTACCAGAAATTACCTCCACAAATCCATGGTACCTTGTTGGAAACATGTACATCAAGAAATGTGTCGTGATAACTGGACACTGACGGAAATCGTTCTTCACAATACTGCACGTCGTGCAGCTGTCTAACCACAGGGTAAGCCGGTTCTGGGAAGATGCACATTGGGAGAGGGCAGCTGCTTGGACACTGCTGACACTAATACATGCAACATCCTAACAGATCTTTTCTATGTTCAGGATACGGGCCTGGCTACGATGATGTCATTGTCCATGGAGATCTGGAAGCACCCAAATTTGCTGCTTTCTACACTAAGTAAGTACTGAAGCAACATTCTCTCATGAGTGTGAGGTTAGAGGATAAACTGTCAACTTGGTGGTTTGATCCCCAACCATGTCATAAAGATGTTACGTTATGGTTTTGCTGACTGGTGCTGCTGTTAACAGCTAATGGTAAAAATATTAGTGATGTCATTAAATTGTGATGAGTGGTCTGTGTGAGGAGTGGTCTGTGTGAAGAGTGGTCTGAACAATGAGGTGGTCTGTGAGGTGGTTTGTGTGACGAGTGGTCTGTGTGAAGAGTGGTCTGTGTGAGGAGTGGTCTGAACAACGAGTTGTTTGATTTGTGGGTTGGACATCACCATTGATATATGTACCTACCTATCCTAGTAGCGGCAACGCCAGGATCCCTCTCTGCCTTTATCATACCCCATGCTGGTGGTGAAGAAGCCAAGTGGTTAAAGCGTTGACTCGTCACGCTGAGGACCCAGGTTCGATTCCACACATGGGTACAATGTGTGAAGCCCATTTCTGATGTCCCTAGACGTGATATTGCTGGAATATTGCTAAAAGCAGTGTAAAACCATACTCACTCACTCATACGCCAGGATTGTTGTAAAACTACAACAGACTTTTCCCTTCTTCAGAGGAGAGAGCGTGGTAGCAGTGGCCAGTCTGGCCTTTGACCCCATTGTGTCTCAGGCTGCCCAGTTGATGCTGAATGGAGGAACCATCACCAAGGACGAGATCAGGTGAGGAACTCATGCACACTTCGCACAAATATCTTGCAGATCTTGCATTTTGGCTGCACTGTTGCTACATTCACTATAGGCAGAAATTTTCAAACTGCAAGGAGACAGTGCCACGCACCACCATTGTGCCCAGATCATGATTGATTATCTCCATTGAGACAGTATAACCATAGGCGGATCCAGGGTGTGTGTGTGGGTGGTGTGGGTGGTGGTGGGATTGATGGTGCAGGCTTGGCACCCCCATTTTGTCCTGAAAGTTTATTAAATGACCATTGAAAACGGGTGAAAATGAAGTGTGCACCCCACTTTCTCAAAAGCTGTATCCGCCCCTGATAACATTGGACTGGCCAGCTAAGTCCCCTGACATGACCCCAGTAAAACATGTTGAATGTTCTCAAGATGGCATGTTCCTCCTGTCAACACCAAATAACTCTAAAACTGAAAAGGGTCCTAATGAGATGGGACATTCAGTCCAGGAACATCTAAACTTCCTTCATTTTGGGCTTTTTCATAACAGAAATAGACTTGGCCGAAGGGAAGATATGGTGCAGGGACTGTGATATAGAGAGGCTGAATGAAGTATTATGCCAGTCAGAACTACCAGAGAAATACATGAATGTAACCATGAATACAGGACTGTTTATAATGGCATATTCTTTACTTTTTTTTCAGAGATGACCCAAAATCTTGGACAAGTAGACTCCAGAACTTCTGACTGGGTCTTCAGTCAAAATCAAACTTGTAAAAATCACACTTTATATATTTTTGTTCTATATGAATGTACAAAGTTATATTTGATGACCACATGCATGTGCTATGATGAATATTGAGGGGAATACTCTTATCACTGCCAAGTGAAAACGCTGAATGGATTATTGTTAAATATTAAATTGACTATTATGTGTTAACCAGTATTTATATGTGAATATATGATTGCATGAAAAATGCTACAAGAAATAAAAATTAATTGAAAAGTTCTATTGTTTTTACTAACTTTGTTGTTTGTCCTGTAAATCATCTAGTCTGGGCCAGACAATTCAGTGATTGATATGGTAAGCAATGATTCGTTGTCAGTACTCACATCAGAATCTAGTCATGCGATATTTGGTCTTCTCTCATGGCAAGCAGACGTGTAACCCATATGGTAATTTGGTGTCAGTCGAAGTCAATTTGGACAGTGTCAAAGGTCATGGTTTAAGTGATACAAGTTCACACCTTTATTACGAGGATGAGTGAGTGAGTTTAGTTTTACGCCACACTCAGCAATATTCCAGCTATATGGTGGCGGTCTGTAAATAATCGAGTCTGGACCATACAATCCAGTGATCAACAGCATGAGCATCAACCTGCGCAATTGGGAGCCGAGGACATGTGTCAACCAAGTCAGCGAGCCTGACCACCCCATCCCGTTAGTCGCCTCTTACGACAAGCATGGGTTACTGAAGATCAGTTCTAACCCAGACCTTCATGGGTCACTCTGAGGATGAAATCCATGAGTATTGGTGTTGTGCTGACCAAGGAACCAAATTGGGATTCGAATCCATGATAAGCAGATCCTAGAAGCTAAGGGCCATAACTCTTGGAACCAGCTTAATGCTGGTGTGCTTTCTTTGTATTTCTTCCTGATAAAGGGATCACCAAAACTGATGAAATATCCAGCTGGATCATACTGCAAATATTCGGTTTGACCGAAAAACGACCTGTGAAGATTCGGGTTAGAATTATTTTTCAGCAACCCATGCTTGTCGTTAAAGGAGACTAATAGGATCGGGTGGTCAAGGTCGCAGACTTGGTTGACACGTCATCTTATCCCAGTTGCATAGATTGATGCTCATGATGTTAATCACTGGAATGTCTGGTTGATTATTTACATATCGCCGCTATATAGCTGGAATGTTGCTGAGTGCAGCGTAAAACAACAAACAAACAACACAAAGAGACATGTATGTTTGTGACCTGTGTTTATCGAGAACATATTGAAGTTAAATCAAGGACGAAATGTTTCTCTGTGACCACCTGATTGTACAAATCTTATTGGTTGTGAGCTGTTTCCACTTTGACGAACCATGAATTTCCATGCAAGGTATGTTGAAATTCATACAAGTACATCATGTCTGTGTACCGTTATATTTTCTGATCTTTTCTTCTGTCACATTCATTGATCCGAGATCAATTCTGAAATGTCACATGATAATGGTATAAAGAAACTGTCATCCTTAAAGTGCCGTTATCAAACTGCATACATATTCATAGGCGGATCCAGAGGGGTGTGTGTGGGTTGGGGGTGTATCTGCCCCTGATATTCCTCATGAACAAAGAACATTTTCATATTCAATTTAATTGCAAGACCAGGATATGTGAGACTAATGCAAGTCCTCGCGATCGCTTCATACAGTCTTGTGTATAACACAATAACTTTGTTTTAGCATATCACTATAAACAGGTTGAACACCTGATTTGTTTACAACTGTAGTTAGTGTCATGTCTTTCAGGTAACGTACCATAAACATGCATCCCACTGCACCTGTTGTAAAAATATATATATCACATTGTGTTCAGGGGATGTACTGAAAATTTGTATGAGTTTAAATTATTTCAATACAAGAAGTCATTTTTGTAACCTTATAATGTGATGCACGTTTCCAATATCCTGGATTGGTACACCTGATGTTGAGAGCTGAAGTGTTCTAGGCTTATTGTGTAGTATCTCACTGACTAACACTGCAAGCACTTGTTGCAGCCCCCAGTTGCAGGGGTACAAGGAGGAAGGCCTATTTCTGGTCAAACATAAAGCTGGCTTAAAACATAATTCATTCACTACATGCAGCAAACGAGCAAAGACAAACCAGGGTCCATCCAAGAACTACATGCAGCAAACGAGCAAAGACAAACCAGGGTCCATCCAAGAACTACATGCAGCAAACAAGCAAAGACAAACCTGGGTCCATCCAAGAACTACATGCAGCAAACGAGCAAAGACAAACCAGGGTCCATCCAAGAACTACATGCAGCAAACAAGCAAAGACAAACCTGGGTCCATCCAAGAACTACATGCAGCAAACGAGCAAAGACAAACCAGGGTCCATCCAAGAACTACATGCAGCAAACAAGCAAAGACAAACCAGGGTCCATCCAAGAACTACATGTGGCTTTAGTGGTTTCAGGCAAACTTGTGTATTCCAGTGGCATTTTATTGTACAGCATTTACAAGAGCAGGTAGAGATATTTGAACAGTGCATCATCAATATATTTTTTATGTACATTACCTTTGTATTTCATTTCAAATAATAACTACAAGAAAGAGTGGGAAAATGTTGATAACATGACACAGAGATGATTCATCAGCACAAGCAGATGTTTGCTAATCCTCCACAGACTATGTCATAATAATCTAACCATTTCTAACAGTACACAGTTTATTGTGTTCTTGTGAATGCTAATAAACTCAAAGTCAAGATCCAAACTGTTGAGGTGAGTCATCTCATGCCATGTGCCTGTAAGGGCAACACTGTTGATGTGAGTCTCATCTCATGCCATGTGACTGTAAGGGCAACACTGTTGTGGTGAGTCTCATCTCTTGCCATGTGACTGTAAGGGCAACACTGTTGAGGTGAGTCTCATCTCTTGCCATGTGACTGTAAGGGCAACACTGTTGAGGTGAGTCTCATCTCTTGTCATGTGACTGTAAGGGCAACACTGTTGTGGTGAGTGTCATCTCTTGTCATGTGACTGTAAGGGCAACACTGTTGAGGTGAGTCTCATCTCTTGCCATGTGACTGTGAGGGCAACACTGTTGAGGTGAGTCTCAACTCATGCCATGTGACTGTAAGGGCAACACTGTTGTGGTGAGTCTCATCTCTTGCCATGTGACTGTAAGGCCAACACTGTTGAGGTGAGTCTCATCTCTTGCCATGTGACTGTAAGGGCAACACTGTTGAGGTGAGTCTCATCTCTTGCCATGTGACTGTAAGGGTAACACTGTTGAGGTGAGTCTCATCTCTTGCCATGTGACTGTAAGGGCAACACTGTTGAGGTGAGTCTCATCTCTTGCCATGTGACTGTAAGGGCAACACTGTTGTGGTGAGTCTCATCTCTTGCCATGTGACTGTAAGGCCAACACTGTTGAGGTGAGTCTCATCTCTTGCCATGTGACTGTAAGGGTAACACTGTTGAGGTGAGTCTCATCTCTTGCCATGTGACTGTAAGGGCAACACTGTTGAGGTGAGTCTCATCTCTTACCATGTGACTGTAAGGGCACCACTGTTGAGGTGAGTCTCATCTCTTGCCATGTTACTGTATGCCAACACTGTTGAGGTGAGTCTCATCTCTTGCCATGTGACTGTAAGGGCAACACTGTTGAGGTGAGTCTCATCTCTTGCCATGTGACTGTAAGGGTAACACTGTTGAGGTGAGTCTCATCTCTTGTCATGTGACTGTAAGGGCAACACTGTTGTGGTGAGTCTCATCTCTTGCCATGTGACTGTAAGGGTAACACTGTTGAGGTGAGTCTCATCTCTTACCATGTGACTGTAAGGGCACCACTGTTGAGGTGAGTCTCATCTCTTGCCATGTTACTGTATGCCAACACTGTTGAGGTGAGTCTCAACTCTTGCCATGTGACTGTAAGGGCAACACTGTTGTGGTGAGTCTCATCTGGTGCCATGTGACTGTAAGGGTAACACTGTTGAGGTGAGTCATCTCTTGCCATGTGACTGTAAGGGTAACACTGTTGAGGTGAGTCTCATCTCTTGCCATGTGACTGTAAGGGTAACACTGTTGAGGTGAGTCTCAACTCATGCCATGTGACTGTAAGGGCAACACTGTTGAGGTGAGTCTCATCTCTTGCCATGTGACTGTAAGGGTAACACTGTTGAGGTGAGTCTCAACTCTTGCCATGTGACTGTAAGGGCAACACTGTTGTGGTGAGTCTCATCTGGTGCCATGTGACTGTAAGGGCAACACTGTTGAGGTGAGTCTCATCTCTTGCCATGTGACTGTAAGGGTAACACTGTTGAGGTGAGTCTCAACTCTTGCCATGTGACTGTAAAGGGCAACACTGTTGTGGTGAGTCTCATCTGGTGCCATGTGACTGTAAGGGCAACACTGTTGAGGTGAGTCTCATCTCTTGCCATGTGACTGTAAGGGCAACACTGTTGAGGTGAGTCTCATCTCTTGCCATGTGACTGTAAGGGTAACACTGTTGAGGTGAGTCATCTGGTGCCATGTGACTGTAAGGGTAACACTGTTGAGGTGAGTCTCAACTCTTGCCATGTGACTGTAAGGGTAACACTGTTGAGGTGAGTCTCAACTCTTGCCATGTGACTGTAAGGGTAACACTGTTGAGGTGAGTCATCTGGTGCCATGTGACTGTAAGGGTAACACTGTTGAGGTGAGTCATCTCTTGCCATGTGACTGTAAGGGTAACACTGTTGAGGTGAGTCTCATCTCTTGCCATGTGACTGTAAGGGTAACACTGTTGAGGTGAGTCTCAACTCATGCCATGTGACTGTAAGGGCAACACTGTTGAGGTGAGTCTCATCTCTTGCCATGTGACTGTAAGGGTAACACTGTTGAGGTGAGTCTCAACTCTTGCCATGTGACTGTAAGGGCAACACTGTTGTGGTGAGTCTCATCTGGTGCCATGTGACTGTAAGGGCAACACTGTTGAGGTGAGTCTCATCTCTTGCCATGTGACTGTAAGGGTAACACTGTTGAGGTGAGTCTCATCTCATGCCATGTGACTGTAAGGGTAACACTGTTGAGGTGAGTCTCAACTCATGCCATGTGACTGTAAGGGCAACACTGTTGAGGTGAGTCTCAACTCATGCCATGTGACTGTAAGGGTAACACTGTTGAGGTGAGTCTCAACTCTTGCCATGTGACTGTAAGGGTAACACTGTTGAGGTGAGTCTCATCTCTTGCCATGTGACTGTAAGGGCAACACTGTTGAGGTGAGTCTCAACTCTTGCCATGTGACTGTAAGGGTAACACTGTTGAGGTGAGTCTTATCTCTTCCCATGTGACTGTAAGGGTAACACCAGACTATCCAGTTCCTTCTTGTGCCCCATCTCGGACAGCCACACCTGCAAGGTCAACAGTCATTATGGAGTTCTCAAACCACAGTCAAGTGTTCCAGCTACATCAACTCATGGGTCATCCAGGCGACTTAGGCTGCTCAATTTGCAGTGCATATTTTTGTCTCTTCAGTGCTAGAAATCTATGGTTTTGAATCCCTTAGGTTTCTAGGTTTGTAAACAATGAGTTTACAAAAGTGGTGTATATCTGAGACCTGCATTGCATGTGAGTTTAGGACTCCTCCAACAGAACAAGCAGCCTTTGACACCAAATCACTTCTACTTTAAGATGACTGTAATATAACCTAAATACTGGGCTTCGCGATGAGTTGTAAAATCAAATGAACCCAACCCAATGAATGTGTTTTGAAAACACTATTGACTCTGAAGCAATATGAAGGCATGAAATATTACTGCAGTAATTTGAGCATTCATTTGTCAGAACATCGCTGAACAAGGTGATGGCTCACACTTGGTATAATATAACAGGAAGACCACAGATCCTCTGTATTCACGGACAACTTACATGGAACCTGGTCTCAACAAGACTCTGGAACTCCTTGCGTTGGTCCCGAGTCAGTCCTGCGTCCTTCACCATCTTCTGCCATCGGTCAATCTCCTTGTGCCGCTGGCTGACCGCCTTCTGATACCGGCTGGCCAGACCTCCAGGAATTGACTACATGTAAAAATAAAGGTGTTCAAGACCGAGGTTTTATGCTGAGCTGAAGTGGCACATGGCTTGAAGATGGACAACCTGACAGTTACACTGACACCTAGTTGCAGCCTCATCTGCGTACCAAACAGATCCCAGCGACTAGTGTGAATGGCATACTGTAAAACATGGAGTGGAGTCTTGGAGTGGGGTCTTGGAGTGGAGTCTCGGAATGGAGTCTTAATGTAAATATTTAGGTGACCGAGTTTGTTTTGCTTTGATCATAGGGGTAGCTATACAAGCACATTCATTTCACATCTGTAGCTGGTTGGTGTTATCAGTTTTATCAGAAGACAGGAGGCATTCTGTATACACGTATCAATTAGCCCTGTCAACTCCAGAATTGTCATTCTGTAACAGTACCACGCTGCCATCAAGAAGAAAAATGTATATGAATAGATGGAAGGATGGATGAATGGATGGATGGAGAAGCATGTAAATTATTTACAACCTGTAAACAAAATATTAATAATGGCATTATTTATTAGCCAAAAAACTACATATATAACATTGTCACATGTAAATTCAAATTTGTGTAGAGGAAGCGGTAGTAAGGGAAAAGGTACATTAATTAGGTCTATGCTAAAACATGCTTATCATCAGGGAATATAACAGTTATTATTGCATGAATTATTTATTTCTTACTTAACAAAGAAATTGATTACATAAGATACGTAGCACTATATTATTGAAGAACTGGATTTATTGTCAGTGATGGCAAAAGTAACTGTTCCTAAGTCATAATTGTTTTGCTTTTTGTTCAGAAATAGCCATCTCTCTACATCCTTGAACTTACAAACAAAAAGCAAAAAAAAATGCAGGAGAATATTTTGCAAGCTGATTGTTAGTGAGTTTCATCAGCTCTCTATGGCTTCGAAACTCTTGACTTTCTGTCAGGTTATGTATGGGCAGTCCACTGGAATGTGACAGATTAGAGGAAACACATCACTGATACAATCTGCCCTCAGAATGTCAGAGAGCTAAAGGAATGCTGCTGTGGATTGCCATGTAAACATTTTTACAATCTCGATTACGTTGCTGTCTACAAATGAAAGTATAATTACACAGAGTTCGAATTTGTGACGATTTATTAATAAGTTTGGAGTAAACTGACAAGCATTAACAAATATTTCTACGAGAGCTGTAAAAAAAAGAAAGACTAATCTCTAAGATGAGTAAGATAAGATATTTACTTTTGAAACCGGTGATTCCGGAGGTATAAACGACAACTGGGAAGAACCATTAATGGCATATTCTAGACAGTAATCAGTGTTTACAGTAGTGACAAGTGCACTTATACTCCATACTCCACTCCAAGGCTCCACTCCAAGACTCCACTCCATATTTTACAGTATGCCAGTGTGAATAGGGCACTCAAATACACAACAGCTTGGGCACATACTACGAGCTACCAATAGTCTGATGATGAGCTAGAAATACTGGACTGGAAAACTACATGTGTAGTGAAGTCACCTTGGTGGGGCCCTCCATGTGAAAGGGCACAGTGAAGGTGAAGAACTCATGGACTGGCATTATTTCCCAGACAGGTGTCTCGTCTCGGTGGTCAGGTCCTGCAACACAAGGTTTCTCATGAACACGTACATACATATTAGGTTATCTGTGCAGGATAGAAACAATGCTGAGGCCTAAATGTTAAAATAAGCTACTGTCGATGGTACTCACCCACACACAGCGGCTGGTCCCAGTGGTTGAGAGATGCGGAGATGCCCACTAGAGACATGTGTTCCTCCAGCTGGGGGTAGAACGTGTGGTACGGAGCCAGGAGGATGGTATCGTTCCCACTCAGCAGGATGGGTCGTGTTGGGGTCAGCAGGTGCAGGGTACACAGAGTACAACCACTAGAACATGGAGGAATCATTTAATCTTTCAAGGTTAGAGAATAACATGTAAAGGTTATTAAATAAACATGTCTGTAGACCAATCGTTATGTAAAACATTAATTTGGTGGCATTCACAAGGGACAAGGGAATTAGAGTGACACAGAAATATACCTGACATATTCTCACCTGACCATGATGGAGCGACACACGGCTATGACTGTAACATTTTCACAGTTGCTCAGGTGCACACATGTCTCCACTGGCCCCAACACAACAGTTGTATTCCGACACTTCTCTATCGTCACCGATCTGTAACAGCAAATGCTGATGAATCACACTCCACCACAGAACCAAAATCTTTGAATCTGAGGGGTACTTACATTCCGTAACAAGCTTCATTTCAGACATTATGGAACGTTCATAATTTATGGCTCTGTGTGTGTGTGTGTGTGTGTGTGTGTGTGTGTGAGAGAGAGAGAGAGAGAGAGAGAGAGAGAGAGAGAGAGAGAGAGAGAGAGAGAGAGAGAGACAGAGAGAGAGAGAGACAGAGTGAGTGTGTGATGATGATTTTAAGGGGGGGGTCACCAATTTTGTTCTGGGGAGGTAGGGGGTCATCAATTTTGTACATAAAAATATTTTAAAATTATGCTTTAGAAATATGGAAAGGGGGAAGGGGGTCATTGGTTTTGCACATGACATGCAGGGGGGTTTCACTTCCTTTGTACATAAATTTTAGGCGGGGTCATTCACATTTTACAGGCTTCTCCATAAAAATCATCATCACCCCATAGACATAAATTATGAACGGTCCCTTAGAACCAAAACATTCCATATCTGAATTGTACAAAAACATGTAAAAGAGTCAGACTGGAATTCTTGGAGCAGTTTTAGGAAGCATAGCCAGCTCCATTCAATGATTTATACAAAGTTTCAACTCCTTACGGCTTGTATATTTCAGAGGAGCCACATGAAGTGCCGAAACACTGATACTGTCATATTACGTGCTATTTTAATTGCAACATACTCCCTGCATATCAAATAATCATCGTGAATTAAGTGGAAACAACTGCAATCAGTAGGTCAGTAGGTCACTTTGCCACTCGTCTAAATTTCAGTTTTAGAAATTGCATACAGAATTGGCAATTAAGCACGAGGAAAGAATGTCTAATGGATGAATGGTTAAACCCCATGGCCCAGCCAGTGCTGATACTTGCAGTAATATGTTATGCATGTCTAATTAATTTTCCATTGCCTTTTTGATTTTCTATTCTCTAAAACCATTCCAAAACTGAGAAACTCAAACTAAAATTCCATGACTCACAGATTCCAATCATTGTTACCGAGTTGCCATGGTTACTTACCTTAGCGGTGACAGAAGATACAGGTAGGAGTGGTGGCTCCGATGGATCTTCATGCTGCTCAACTCCAAGGTGTTGGAGCTCTGTTAGAAATACACACAGCTTTACACACTGGGATAGGAAACTGGGTGCAACCATGATTTCATCACTCTCATATCAGCTTAAAGACTGGTGGGAAGGACTGTCAAAAGACTTCACAACAAATTCTCCAGATTGTAACTACCTGTGGGGACTTATGTGAATGTAGATCAAGTGATGCCAACATTAGCGTCACTGCAGGATACTCACTGTTCTATTAAGTGTTCTATGGTGAGGGGAATGCTGGAGGGGATGGAGTCCTTGGGATTGTCAGATCATGATGGAGAGAAAAAGGATTTTTTTTGTTTGTTTGTTTGTTGTTGAATGATGCACACAGCAATATCCAAGCTATATGGATATTAAATAATCAAGTCTGGTCTAGGCAATCTAGTGATTGACATCATGAGCACTGATCTAAGCAATGGGGATACAATGACATGTGTCAACCAAGTCAGCGAGTGTCAGGCACTTCTTACAACAAGCAGGTTACTGAAGTCTGATTCTAACCCTGATCTTCACGGGTCATGTTGGCAGTAACAGATCTGATTTTAATGAGAGTGGAATGACCCTAGTTACTGTCCAAAGATGTTCAAAGATGTTTGTTGAATACTTACCCTTGCTATAGTTTCCTTACTGACTTGACTCATTATGATCATCTTGTTGCTGAAACAGTCAAACACTTAAAAGAGTGACCGAACTATAGAGAAAAGAAAAGCACAGATAACATGTAAATTATTAAAAGTGTTATTAATATTTATAATTATATATATCTTTGACTTCTAAACAGTGACTGTTATAGCTACAACAGACTGCATGACAATCTCCCTACCCTTTCATATGCTCCTTAGGGATGATGTTGGCGTTTGTTGCAATCTTCCCACGTTTGCTTCGAGTGGGGACGTCTCCCTTGCCCTCCTCTCCTGGCAACAAACAACAGACTGGGTCACACCTTACCAGGGGTCACACCAGACCAGGGACCACATGACTTGACCACCATCGACACAATGTGTCTGTTGCATCATACACCAACTGCCACCTTGCATGTGATATTGCAGCTACCTTACTGTAACCTAGTGAGTGGGGCTTGCTTCAAGTCACACCTTTTGACAGGTTTTATGTTTTAACTGTACAACTGAGGATGTCTTACTGAATTGTAAAACCCAGGTCTTACAGTTGAATAGTATTAAGACCCCCTTAGTGTGCATCTGATGCTGACTTTATACTTTCATTACTGATCATGCAGGGTATCATTGGATTCATGTCTTACCCTAACACATTGTATTGTCTCACTGTAAAGTACTCTCAGATTTACTTGACTTACTTTCTTGGTATTTGCTGGTTTTAAATGTTCATAAGTTAAATGTGAGACCTCAAGCTGGAAGATGCCTCGTGCTGGGTCATCACTCAAGATTTACTAGACTATTGTATTTACATAAACTAAAAATAGTAACAGTTAGCCTATTACTGACAAACACATCAAGGGACACAACTCTTGATCAACACATAGCTTGAAAGATTTATTTGGTTTCTTAGTTTCTTCATGTCACCAGGTAATACTCAACTATCTAACAACGTCCTGTAACTGAACAAGTCTTGACTAAAACATACAGAGATTGATATGACCATGCTGGCTGGGCAGGGTGACACACAATGAAATAAGTCATCAACTGTGATGTGTCAATCCATACTGTGTTGCTGGGTTTCCTCTACACCTGTATTTACCTGCAAATGGCCAGGAGAGTCTCATCCCTGTGGCAATACAGGCTGATATTCCGAACGGGTTCTGGACAAGGCAGTCCTTGATCCAGGTCTGGAAGAGACGCACCGTGAAGGCTCGAGTCATCTGAAACAATTATTTATCATTCTAAAACTGGTATACACAGAGATATCGCTGACGATCTGAGGGGGGTCTTTATCTTCCCCACAGTATGGAACAGCTGGCTCTAAGACTGAGCTTATCTTGGTCAGATCTTTATTACGATCACCTTCACAGTAGCTAATGTCAATACAAAACCTGAATGACCTTTGTCAACCAAATGAACATGAAGTCAGACAAACTGGCTTCACTTCTTTCTTTAGTTTATCAACATCATCTGTTGTCAATCAGTTATACTGACTGTTAATCTTGCCACTTGTCATTGATTAGAAAACTTTGAACAACAGACATTAATTTTGTCAACAACATCTGTTATCAATCACAGTTATTGCTCGTGAGAATCTTGCCACTTGTCACTGTTTAAAAGGATTTGTTCAAAACAAAACACAGCACAAAGAACAAGGCAGTCAGAAATACTGGGTACAATCATAGTACAATATCCACAACATAGTGCAGCCATTAGTAATCCTCATTCAAAACCGACCATTTACATTCATTTTCAAGATACAAAACTGAGTTTTGCTGTTTAGAAGGTACTTGCAAATGTATACAGATAAGAAACCTCAATTAGAAGATAAAGCTACTCTGTTTTCAATTTTGCGGTCCTTTATCGTTGATTTAAGACCGCTAAATGTAATTTAAAAACCGAACGTGGTTGTGTAATGAACAAAATAAGACATTTTAAAAAACATAAATTGTTTATTTCAGGAAACAGTATGCTTGTATTTGTGACAAGAAGCATACATAAATAAACAAAATACAGTTTATACTGTGAGCAAGTACAATTATTTGATTTTTCTCAAGCGAATTATAGTATGACCAGAAATTATTGAGAATTTTAGGAATATGTTTAATTGGATTTCTAGTATAAACAACCTTGACCAGCTATCAAGTGCTTGGTTTCATTCAAGAGAGACAACTCAGTTAATCCTTTTTCATTAGTTTGTGAAGAGTTATCCCCCTTTGTTTACTTGCTAGCAGATGACATTTTCAGTGATCCTCAGTATGGATGATTTAGAGAAGAGGAAGTTGATTTTAGAGTATTATAACAAGGACATCAGATCAGCTAAAGTGATTTCATGTAGAACAGGCATCTCTTTGTCCACTGTTTATCGTGTTTTGAAAAATATTGCAAATGGATATGGCATTGAGCACCAGGGAGGCGCAGGTAGGCCAAGAAAATTGACTGTCGGTGACAGGAGGCGGCTTGGTATTCTTGTTTCTAAAAACAAAGGAAGGAGTTTAGAAAACTTAAGGCTGGATATGATTGATAGAGGAACTGTGGCTGTCTGTAAGGAGACAATTAGAACTGAGCTGCATGCAATAGGTTGGCAGAAAAGTCGAGGAATTCCATCATCGATCATGAAACCTGAACAAAAGGAGCGAAGGTTGAACTGGTGCTTACAGCATAGAAATTTTAACTGGGACAATGTGATTTTCTCAGATGAAAGTTCTGTGTGGCTGTTTCCTACTACACTGAAATTCTGGACCAAACAAACTGAAAAACCTTTGTATCAGCGCCCAAAGTACAGTCCGAAGTTTAACGTGTGGGGTGGCATATCTGTGTTAGGGGCAACGCCCTTCTGTGTATTTGAAGGGAATATGAACAGTGAGCGGTACACACATATTCTCGAGGGACATTTACTTCCATCTGCTCACGTGTTCTATGGAATTTTTTGATTTTCCAGGAGGACCACGTCCCAAAACATCGTTCAAAGCATTCACAGGCCTGGTTTCAGACCCAAAATATGACATTATTAGATTGGCCAAGCTATAGCCCTGACCTAAATCCAATAGAAAATGTTTTGGGACTTATGAAGGAAAGTGTCAATAAGAAAAATCTGACAAATATTGCTGAAATGAAAGAAGAGGTGGTCCGATATTGGGACAGCATGGACCACGACTTTCTAACTTCTTTGATCAGTAGTATGCCCCGCTAATTCTGCTAATATTCACATTTAATATGTGAGTAATGAGTGAAAAAAATATATATAAAATTACAGTCTTTAAATTCTCAATAATTTCTGGTTGTACTGTATTGATCTCCCCTACTGTATGACAATCGACTCGCCCAAATTCAAGCCGTGAACTCGCTAAGTTTAGTCGCCGCTAACTTTATTCACAGAAATAATTGTTGATAACCACCCTACTATTCCCAATTTGGAAAAGACCTGACATGCCACGTTTTATGTGGGATACATGGACAGTTGAGTGGAAGCTGGGACGGAAGCGGTCAGGTTAGGACGTGTGGGCCGACGTGTGTTGTCGACGTCAACATACGTAGATCTGGACCCGGTTTGAATATACTGCCGCTTTTGCGCTGCTGACGGATTTTCCAGCTTCCTAGTTTCTTCACTGGGATTAAGGTCAAGAAATTCATCTTCAAACCATTCGCTTTTTACTTGAAAAACACCAAAGATGCTCCTGAGATAGAAATTGCTGATGTCCGACATGTTTGTTTACAAACAATAGGGTCAACGATTCGTTGTATTCATACGCGGTGAATCGGTCACTTTAATAAGCGGTCTTAAACTGCCATTTAAGTACGGTTTTGATGAGCTCTCAGCCAATCAGAATCGAGTAGCACACAATATCGTGCCAGAATGTTGATTCACTTGACGAGACTTCAGGTGGAAAGTTTGTCAAATCTTGAGACAGAGGTACAATACTGGAATTAACCAGCTGGTCTTTGACAAGAACCCTCTCAAATATGGTGATATTTCTGATACACAAACTGTCTTCCATGAAAGTGTCATCACTAAACGTGTCTTCCACAACCCTAACTGTCCAATGTTTAAGTGTAGAATCACCTTCGAGTATCCACTGCTGGACTGGACGGTCTGCAGTGATGCTATGTCCTTCAGTGGGGAGAGGTTCTGGAACCAGTGATCACACATGGTCTGACACACATAATCATAATTATATTGATATGGTACAAGCAACATTTTACAAATAACTGAAGCCCTGTATTCCACTATCATTCCACACAGCCCATGGTGATTTCCACAATACTGGCTTCGTATTGCAATTTATTGCAATGTTTCATGAACTGATATCCATACCTGAATATATTTCACATAATGCGCTACATCAACTATCTTCGCTCCTGATTTGTTAGAGAGAGAGATCTACCTCAAAGCTGGCTGAAAGTGAGTACAGGGCATTATATCATAACTTCTGTGAGTGGCATTTTTAGAAGTTGGACAGTCAGATAATGACAAACTTTAAGAAAGAACAATGTCTCTATTCGTGTGGTGCGATGTTTCAAAACAGATTCTTGTATTGTTGTCAAGCAGGGTCCCGTTTCACAAAGCCCTCGTAGGCCTAAGATCTCGTAACTTTTCTCGTAGCATTCGTACCTCCTATGTTACAGTATAGCAGGTACCAATGCTACGAGAAAAGTTACGAGATCTTAGGCCTACCAGAGCTTTGTGAAACGTGACCCAGGTTATCATAACAGAATTGAAGACAAAACAAGATCTGCACATAATGTACCCATGCGAAATATAACCAAGTTTTCAGCAGCATAAGCAGCCACCTAAACCACTGCCCCATGAGTATATCATGAGACTGGTCTGTTGGTTTAATGCTGCACTCTGCAGTACGGTGTCTGGAACAGACAATCCACTTATTGACATAGTGGACTACAATCCAAGCCATTTAGGTACGCCAGTACCAATAGCAAGCCAGCATGACCACCTGAACAGTCATACAACCAGGCTGCAGAGGACCCACCATAATGCAGAATCCCACAGGTGTATATAATGAGAGATGTAAACGTGTATCTACAGACGATGGAGTCACTCACTTGAACTTGTCCATGGACCCTGCCATCAGGAAGCCCAAAGCATCGACTGCCCTCTCCGTCATACATGGTCCACTAGCCAGACCCTGCTGGCCTGACCCCTCTGTTGATGGAACAAACAACATTATACACAAGTTAGGAGGCAGTAGAGGCTGTTCCAGGTGTCTTTCATGTCACTGTCAGCGACAAACAAGGATTAAAGTGCTAGTAGAATGTCAATGTTGTCAGCAGCAGCATGTATTTAGAGTTATCTGCAATTTAGGTTGAGCCTTTGTTCAAACTAACTGGCATGGTATCTACATGTCACGTACAAAACTTTTCCAAAACACCGAGTTCCTTACAACTTCCATCTCTGTTCTGGATTCAGAAACAAAGGCAGACTTTCGTCAAGACAAATTGAACGTTTTCTGTGAGTGCACTGAAATATCGCTGCGGATGTTATGTATTGCTGCTTCACTGTACACCTACAACTGAGTGTATGAACAAACTTTGTTGACTAATCACTAAGCTTGTGGTCTGTATGTATCAATATCTGGTTAACCTTTGTGTTCAGGCATCATAGTACAGACAACACCCATAACACACATAGCAGATAACTGCCATGATTGTAAATAAAACACTGAAACAAGACTGTCCTGACAGTGTGCTTCATTCCTCTGCTGATATGTCTATGTATTACACACCTACACACATGCTACACATTGGGGTAGATAGATCATTACAACCCAATAAATTATGAGTTCATTATTATTATAGATATGCATTAAATTATAAAATAAAATAATTTGTGTTACAACACACTGAGAAATGACCCAATGAAGTCTCTGCATGTCTATGTAGATCTTTTTTTTTTACTGATCAAATGTAGGAATCAAACATATAAACTCTTCTGCAGGGTACACAGCAATACACAGCAATAACATGCTGCATCTTGCATATCATCTGTTTGAAGCGACCCGTGAAGGTCGGGTTAGAACGAACCTTGAGTAACCCATAGCAATGCTTGTCGACACCAAAAACGCGGGCTTCACACGACTAAAGGGATCGGGTGGTCAGGCTAGCTGGCTTGGTTGACACATGTCATCGGTTCCCAATTGCGCAGATCGATGCTCATGCTGTTGATCACTGAATTGTCTGGTCCAGACTCGATTATTACAGGCTGCAGCCATATGGCTGGAATATTGCTGAGTGCGGCATAAACTTAAACTAAACTCACTCACTCACTCTGTTTGGATCTTGTGTACTAAGTAACGTACCTTGTTCTGTGAGTAGCTCGAGAATCTCTGGGAGATGTGACAGCACAAACACCATGTGGCCGTGGTCATCTAGAGACTGTAGAACAGAACACAATCTCTGAATCAAATGTTAATGTGGTCTTATTCTAGAGAGGACAACCCAGTGGTTGACGTGAGGTGAGGTGAAATTGGGTTTAACGTCGTACTTGAGAATATTTCGCTCATATGACAACATGCATGCGTGTATATGTATGTGCGCCTGCTTGTACTAGTCCAGACTTAAACTGGTTTTATAGTGCTAGCCCGCTGAGATACCATGCCCGCAGTGAAGCATGAATACCCCACTCAGACACAGTATACTGACTCCGAGCCGACCAGTCCTTGTTGTACCCATTAATGCCGAGCGCCAGGCAGGGACCAACAAGTACCATATTTTAACGTCTTTTGGTATGACGCGGTCGGGGATCGAACCCGTGACCTTCCGGTCGCCGGGCGGACGCACCAGTGGTTTAAAGAACGAGCAACAGCCAAGGAAATTGGTGGTCAAAGACACACAAACATCCATGTCAGACATTTTATATTCACACTGGAGAAGGAATCAGATCTATTTAAAATGGTGATGAGATATAAATATTGCATGTCGTCTGTTTCAGTGGTAGAAAGTATCTTGAAATCTTTGGAATTTTAAGATTAGTGTCATGACACATTGCTTTGATATTGATAAGTCTTACCTTTGTTCCTCTTGGAGTGGAACGACCTTCAAACTCAGAAGATGAGGACATTGACGGCCATCTTGCATTTGTCAAGGACTAGGTCACAATTATAGTTGTTATTTTTCAAAGGCCAATATGTAGTCCCATAGCTGCAGCAAACATCAGATTACTTCCCTTGATGGAAGCATGTCATGGCCTTGTAAAGGTGAGCCGTACTTTGCTGACAACACGACCAGTGTTAACACAACACTGAATAGAAGAAGAAATATTTTGTTCCAGGTTTCTTGCCATGGGCAGGATTAGAAACTTATATAAATTCGGCATAAGCTCTGGTCATACATTTCAGGGACTGTCTTATACTCTGCAAGCTCTATTATCACATTTCATACTGATATAAAGTACTGAGTGTTCCAGCCTGGATGAGGCAAACCAGTGGTCGACAGAATGAAGGTGACTCTACGAAAGGATACTCATCTCCTGCGACCAGTGATGCCCTGAGGGACACGCGGAACAGCTGCTGGATGTACAGGAACAACACAAACTTGTACGTGTCCACACACAGCCTGCTCCGCAAGTCATCTGCAAACACATTTTTAATTACAAAAACAATGACTATAACTACAACATGTACAATACTACCAAAGAAAGTCTTGAAGGAACCTGGGGCAAAATCAGTGGTGATGCAGGTTAAGTAACAGAACAATACCCCAAATTATCCTTTGAAGGCAGACTGCTTGCTGTTTAATGAGTCACTCAGTAATACTCTGACTGTGTTACAGTGGTCGATAAATAACTGAGTCAGGACCAAACAATCCAGTGATTGATGATATTGAGACTGACTAACGGATACATTCAGCACATCGTATTACAAACCCAGGCTGGTAGGAACAACTCTAAACCAGATTCCACATGTTGGGGAGTACAGATTTAAAATGATTGGTCAGCACATCAGAAAAAGGCCTTATGTTATGAATCTAATATTAACATCACTTCTGCAACAATCCTGTATTGAATGTTAACTCTTATCATACTAAGTTATAGTCACACAATATATAGGTCCATATACATGAAAAACTGTTCTAAATACACGACTTAAAGCCCTACTTACAAACTATAAATGTCCATATACATGTTATAAAGCTCTACATACACAACAGAGGACCACATACACAACACAGAGGTCCACATACACATCACAGAGGTCCACATACACAACACAGAGGTCCACATACACATCACAGAGGTCCACATACACAACATGGAGGTCCACATACACAACACGGAGGTCCACATACACAACATGGAGGTCCACATACACAACATGGAGGTCCACATACACAACACAGAGGTCCACATACACAAAACAGAGGTCCACATACACAACATGGAGGTCCACATACACAACACAGAGGTCCACATACACATCACAGAGGTCCACATACACAACACAGAGGTCCACATACACAAACATGGAGGTCCACATCACAGAGGTCCACATACACAACATGGAGGTCAACACAGAGGTCCACATACACACACAGAGGTCCACATACACAACACAGAGGTCCACATACACAACATGGAGGTCCACATACACAACATGGAGGTCCACATACACAACACAGAGGTCCACATACACAACACAGAGGTCCACATACACAACACAGAGGTCCACATACACATCACAGAGGTCCACATACACAACACAGAGGTCCACATACACACAGGTCCACATATAAGAGGTCCACATACACAACATAGACGTCCACATACACATCACAGAGGTCCACATACACATCACAGAGGTCCACATACACAACATAGAGGTCCACATACACAACATAGAGGTCCACATACACAACACAGATACAAAGATCTGCATACAGGTTATAAATCAATCCACACATTGGATTGTAGTTATAAATACACTTATTAAAGGTACATAGACACATACATGATATGACGCTCCGTAAACATGCTTCGGACTACTTCTAACACAGACTATCTTATCTCATACCTCTGGAAGAGCGTGACTGTGCTGTGAGGTACGTCTCATCCCACTCCAGACGTTCAACAGGGTACTTGGTGTCGCACAGCAGATGACAGAGGGAGAAGTACCTGTGTAACAACGGAAGGAGTGCAGCTTGTATTTACTTTTAACATGGAGACAAAGATGGGAGAGGGAGGGGAGTGAGGGAATGGAGAGGGAGGGGATTGTTGGAGGGAGAGAGGAATGAGGGGAGGGGAGTGAGGAATGGAGGGGTGTGGGAGGGAAAGAGAGGAGGAATGGGGGAGAGGGAGGGAGGGTGAAAGAGAGGAATTAGGGGAGAGGGGAGTGAGGGAATGGAGTGGAGAGTGTGGGAGGGAAGAGAGAGAGGAATGAGGGAGAGAGGGGAGTGATACGGAGAGAGGGAGCGAGAAAAATGGGGAGTGAGGGGGTCAGAGAGAAGGGCTTGTGAGGGAGGAGGGGAGAGATGGAGGGGTGAGTGAGAGGAAAAAAAAAAGAAAAGCGAGAGTGAGTGAGGGAAGTGAGAAAGGGGAGTGGGAGTTATATGTACACACATAATGTTGAGGCCCTGTGTGTACTTTGCCCAATCTAAAGAAAGTTTGGTTGGATTCTTCAACCAATCATATGTCAGCTTATTAATCTGATTTAGCATTATTCCTCAAACACACTGAGTTAGAATTTCATATGAAAACTTTTCAGAACATACAGTGTCCTTTTATCATACTATTTTAGGCCTACATGACTTGGTGCTCAGATATTACATATCCACAGAAAAATAATGGCTCTTCCTTATTTATTTCAATTCAGAACTTGTGGTTTTAGTACATTTTCAAGATACAGGAATCATATATTCAGGTCTGAATGCTTTGCTCACTGAAGCCAAGAACTGCAACGCCCCAAATAATACTCACATCCAGGCCAGGTCCTCTGACAGGTGCAGCTTGTTACAGGCAATGTGTTTCCATACGGAGTAGCTGGAAATGGAGGAAAGTCTTTACAGCTCATTGACATCAACCATATTTGTTTGGTCAGAATTCTACAAGTTTGTGAGTAAACAATAATAATGTTAAAATTTGTATAGCGCCTGCATCCAAGGTTTGCTCTAAGGCGCTTGGTCGAATGCTCTGTGGAAAAGAACTGTTTTTAGTTCTTTTTTGAATGGAATGATGTCTGACAAGTTTTTCAAGTTTTCAAGTAGTTGGTTCCATAACAGAGGACCTGCTTTGGCGAAAGCTCTATCGCCATAACTCGCTCTGCGGGTAGAGGGCACTACTGCTTGTTTTAAAGATCACATATACTCTAGGGGGGTACAAATACATAAATCACTAACTGGCATCGCTATAAATGAAACCCCGTCATTAAAACTACTCATTTCGTTCTTTAATTAACTTAAATCGACCTTTTTGACAACAGTGCACAATTCTCACCCGCGAACGAAATTTCAACCAATCAGAGCGGGGCGTCTCTGTGACGTCATATGAGGAATAGATAGGAGGGCCGATGCAGAATTCATCTACATTTCAGGGGGTGAATTATCTTGTTTACAGGTTTGTATAAACCTGTAATCGTGACAACTGTTGTGGAAAATGAAAGCTATATGTTCTCACAATCTACTGTCATTTAATTTTGTCTCCTGCTTTGCCTAGTTTCCGAGTTACAACTTGTTTTCATAGACGATTCTGTCAAAACCGCTTGGTGTCGCTAGGCCTTATTTGTATAATGACTGATCCAAATTGATCCTATTTCTGTGGGTTTTTTTACCTCGATATTTAATCATGTCATGTAAAAATCTGTTTGTATTCTCAAAACAGTGTCGGCCCATAAGTTTTCACATGCAATACAGCAATTAATACTCCCTTGTTGTAACCCGTGTTAGGTGGTATAAACCTACACATGTTATTTGTCATCATTCACTTGATGGTCAGTTAATGAATTTATAACAGGTATAATTAGTGGTAACACACTTAGATTACCCGACAAAGGTTCCCATTTGGCATTTTTTGTGTCTTGAGTAAAGATTCAACATTATAAACATCGATCAAAGGATTAACCGATAACTGATTGATTAATTACTTTTATCTTACACTGCGGATCTGTCAAAAGGTAGTGTTTATGTAAGTAGATTTACTAATCTATACTGAATACACTCTGTCATGTTGGTGTCTGCGTAAAAACAACGTCATTCTTTCAAAGGATTAACCGGCAATACATTGATTGATTGCCCATTATTGGCTAACTAAATTACTGTTTTTAAAGAAAGGCGGACATTCTGCAATTAGTTGCCAGGTGTGCTATCTTGGGTGACCAATGAGACTATACACCAATGTGAAATACCGGTACCTGAAAAGATTTATCACTTTTTCATATATTAAACTGTTAAAAGACACATCCCTTGGAACAGCTGCAGATGAATGGCATATCACTCGTTTTTGTGGATATTGATGGATACATTCCTCGAACAAAGTAATAGCCTGACATTGTTCCTATAACTTTAATCTGTTTTAATTTTAATATTTGCAATTTGTTTTTATTCATTTGTCGTAGCATTCAACAGAATCATTGTTTTTGCCGTGAAGTGTAATGAGACAGACAACATACACTAGGGGGTGTGTGCGAATTTTGATTCACATTGGCAAACTATAAAATGTCTAGATATTACAGTTCTGTTATAAATTCACTATAAGTATCAGCAGATCGTCTGCTTTTTATTTGGTTTCAAAATGCATACAAGTATGATAATAAACTAATTAGGATTATAAGACCAAATATAAAGATGCACATTGACTAGTATCTACATACTGGTGAGTGGACATTAACCATGTGAATGTAGTAAGAAGTTTATCGCGCAGTATTGTGCTTTGACCCCCACCTCGCTCCATGGAAGAAATCGTTATGCTATAAGATGTGTCATGCAAAATCCTTTTGGTTATGATTCAAATACATATTTAACTACGAGTAGAAAGTAGTTTTGATTTTCTAACTTGATGATAACAAACCATAATCTCATTAATTCTAAGAGACTTTAGCCCGTCACTTTACGATTTTCAAAAATGGCGGCGCCCCGTCGCGAACATCCGCCAGTCTGAGGATAAATGCTATTTAGGTTTGTTGTCACCGAGTTACAAAATCTAAACTACTTTCTACTGGTAGTAAAATATGTACTTGATTGATGGCCAATAGCATTTTGCATGACATAGCTTATAACATAACAATTTCTCTCGTGGCAGCGAGGTGTGTGTAAATATAATACTACTTACAGTATTGTCACTTCGACCCCAACCTCGCTTCCGAGGAAGAAATCGTTATGTTACAAGTTGTGTCAAGGAAAATCTTTATGGTCATCAATCATATACATATTTTACTACAACTAGTAAGCAGTTTTGATTCTTTAACTTCCGTGAAGTGATCTGAACACAAGTAAGATATCGTTTCAGGCTTCCACAACGCTCGCTTCGCACTCACAAACAACCCATTTAGCACGAACTGCGGGGTCCTTTGGAAATCTGTGCATGGTGACACCATCGCCCGACCCCTAGGAGCAATTGACGACAATCGTCGTTGATGTCGAGAAATCATCAAAATGATGAGCGTGCTGCACACTTCCTTTACAACTAACTGAAAATCGTTCCTCATATGACGTCACTGCAGTGCTCTGGCGACAGAGTTACGTAACCTGTCTGTGGTTTCGTTGGCGGGCGAGAGTGAAGCAGGCGACTTTTTGGCAACTTTTAATTGCTCGGTATTAATTAACCACAAGTTTTTTAAAAATGAATTAGGTGTTCCGCATACGTCTAACCACAAATCTTTCATATGTAATGGTTAAAAGAGTACAAACAAAGAAAGTTTATTTGTTCTTTAAAGAGGCTGATCTCAGGGTTCGCGATGGCTGATACCATGACACTAGTTCAGTCAGGTATTCTGGAGCATGGTTGTGAAGGGCCTTGTGCACAAACACCAAAACCTTGAAGACAATTCTTTGTCTGATTGGCAGCCAATGCAGTGTACGTAATGTTAGCGTGATGCGATAGACTGAATGCGATATTTCGAGGTGGATTTTTACACTGTTAAAAAGGTAATCTTATATTCTTACACCATTATCGACTATTACCTTAGCTGATAACGATGTAAGAATCTACATTGAAATGCTGCTTGGCAATAAACAAGAAGTTTTTATCAATAAAGGTGTACGCCTCGTATTCAGCTATAGTCATGACTTTCCCTACAGTGTATATTACAGGCGAAACATGACTGAAACTTTCACCCTCCATAGAACTCTTCCAACAAGGTCGATACACAACATTATTTAATTTAATTAAATACAAGCATTTTCACTAAGGTGACATAATCCCCCGTCGCAATTTATCAAATCAAACTTATAATGTAATGAAAGTTTAAGAGGAAGTTAAATGTCAACAAAAACATGACTAATCAACCTCTCTTGATATCTGGCTCTTTAGTTGTTCAAACACACACATATTTTCAAGACTGACTTTGACCTTGACATGAATGTCATAGTGTATGAAATATGCAAAACTAGTACATCTTGCTGACAATTCAGGTTAACATGCTGAAATCTTCAAAGTGTTGTCGTGACCCTAAAAATTATGTGAAGGTCACCAAAATTGACTGGGCACTGCACTTTCCCTAGATAAATATTAGTGTTAAATATGAAGAAAATCCAGTTAACGGTTCTTGAGATAGCTTAACATGCAGGTTTACATGCTGAAATCTTCAAAGTGTCACCATGACCTTGAAAATTAAGTGAAGGTCACCAAAATCGACTGGGCCCTGCACCTTCCCTAGATAAAGCTTGGTATTGACTATGAAGAAAATCCAGTGAACGGTTCTTGATATAGCTTAACATGCAGGTAAAATGATAAAGTCCCCTTGTGACCTTGAAATGAAGGTCAAGGTCACCAAACCTGAGTTGGACCTTTCTTATACTGTGATGAAACTAGGTACCAAATATGAAAAGAATCTAGTGAACGGTTCTTAAGATATTCCAATTTGTACGTACGTACTGCCGGACGGAGCCTAATACTATATCCCCTGCTTCACGCTACGCGCACGGCATGGCGGGGGATAACAAGATACAAGTACAACCCACATACAAGTCTCATTCAAGAAGTAGATGTTTTATGATAAGTACTGTTTTTAATGTCTTTTTTCTTAAAACAAATGTTTACAAGATTGTTTAAAATTCTGGTCTGATACACTGATACATTAATATCTGAGCAAACTTGCAGTCTGCAATAGTTGTAAGTGATACTGATCACAGAATAGTAAGCCCATTTAGTGAAGCTTAATCGTGAATATTTGTTATCCAGTTGACTAACACAGTGAAAATGATCGTCAATCATTACTTTACCTGATGTTTGGAAATCCAGGAGACCCTTTGTTCTTTGCATACAGTACAATCTTCTTGATATTCTGTAAAATATAGAAAATCACATGTTATGTTGTTAGTTAAATCACTGTAGTGATTACTTTAAGCCAATAACATTCATTCAAGATACATCTGTCAAACTTTCACCTACAAGTTTATTATGTTGTCAAAGATTCTGGAACCATAATGGTCTCCATAGCAACCAGAAAGCAACAGAACCAGTTATTGAAATACATGGTATAGTAACTTGTTTCATGTCATTAAATTGTTAACATAAATTAATGGCAGTGTATAAAGTACATAGTTTGTTCTATTTCATAGTTGCTAAGTTATATGTTTTTAAACTGTTCACTTCATACACCAGTAATGGTCTCAACAGATCAGCTGATTTCCTTTCTAACTATGTGAAACCCATTTCTGGTGTCCCACGCCATGATATTGCTGGAATATTGATAAAAGAGGTGTAAAACTAAATTCAATCCTTTCTAATTATAAATATTCAGCACTTTTACAAATGGAAAAACAGCATAATAAACACCTAACATCTTTTGAGTTTGGGATGATACTTTTCAGGGTTTTACATATATCAAAATGAATAAATGATATCTCAAGACAGTTATTTCTAAATATAGGTGTTATAAGTACTTCTGGTTATGAGCATGATCAGAGTTGATGGTGGGTAGGTGATACTGACCCAATAACACTCATTACATTCACAAGACACAATAACAAGAGTGATGGTGGTAGGCGATACTGACCCAATCAGAGTTGATGGTGGGTAAACGATACTGCAAGTTCCAATGCTCAAGAGCTGATTGTGGGTAATTGCTTTCCTTAGATGTGACAGACCCAATAAGCTCATTACATTCACAAGACACATTAAGGTGTGTGGCCCAGTGATCAAAATGCTGCAAATCGCTGTGCAGAATTGCTTTCCTTAGATGTGACAGGAAGCTCTAATTCCCCTGACAAAGATTACATTTGCCAGCTCAATATTATCACTTAAGTAATGGATGTCTAGCATCTGCATCACTCCAGGTTTTCCTCCCCATCAAGAAGACACGCCACGACATAACTGACAGATTGTTCCAAGTGGCGCTGTACGAAACTCACTGACGAGCTTGGTGTTTGACTTGTATGAAGGCGTTTCCTATTCTCGCGGAACTTACGGATATTGGCTGACAAAATAACACAAACAATTCTTATAGTATGAATGCTTGTTGTTTCAAATGAAGGGCCTTCTCCTCTAGCATCGGTATCTATCAGCTGCTAGACCCATCAGGTGAATTACCACTTGAGCCCGGTGATAAAAATGCCATGCACCATTGACAAAATGAGGCTTCTCCCATTCTCGCGGTATAACGAGGAAGTAATGTTGTGGAGTGCATAGAAGAGCAATCCTGCCGGAAAGGGCGGGAAAAAGTTATGATATGTCCAAGTTGGTATAAACTCACAAATATTAGTGACATAGCAAGATTTTGATCATTCGCAGACTTGGGCCACTTCCTAGTTACCGGTCGGCAAGGTTAATAACTGCTCGGTGTCGCGCATCAGTGATACCGGCAGAAAACGTGTTTACCAAGAGAATAGGAAACCCGCAAGAATAGGCGACAGAACTATATGATCTTACACTGTGAGTGAGTTTGGGATGTGGTGCCACCGGCAGGGCACCATAGCTGAATGGTTCCGCCTTCACCCAGACTCGGATGCTTCTTGTCAAAGACATTGCCTCCAGTTCTCATCACCTGTAAAATGTACATATGACAGCTACAAGTAATTTCACTAAAGGTAACGCATCATATGGAAACAACACAATCTAATAATTATAGACCAAGCAATGTACGTGTTATGAATAAGGTTGGGTTTTTGGTTGTTGGTTTGTTGCTTAATGCCACATCCAGCAATATTCCAGCTATATGCCAACAGTCTGAAAATAATGGAGTCTGGACCAGACAATCCAGTGATCAACATCATGAGCATCGGTCTACGCGGTTGTGACATGGTAATCATTCATCAATCAAGGAAAAAATATCCTCTAAGCCATACACTAATGTAACAACGTAATTGTCCCAAGTCAGTCACAGACGATTTGTTTGAGTAAAATCTAAAAAAAATATCCCATTATGTGACGAAGAATATGTGGATTAGTTTTGCAATCCATTAGGAACAGATCGATAATCGATCGATATTTGGGTATCGATTACCGATCTCTATCGGTTAGTACACAAACACTTTCAGTTATAATGTTCCAGAAAGTTGGGTGACGCAGTCAATTTAATCCGTTGTTCACTCTGCACGCGGAAGACATCAAACATTCACCACAACTTATTTGATCCAATGTTTTCATTAAATTTCAAGAAGTTAGGTTACCGTATGATCCCCTCATCGCTCTTACCTGGTATCTACAAACACGATCACCTTGCCATTGACGATAATTGATGTTCAAGTTGTAATTCTTATGATCTTACGAATGCAATTACAATTAACAAATTTCCACAAAGCCTTTTCAAACAGTTTACTTTTTATGGAATGTCAAATTTAGAGTAAGCGGCCTTTACGTATTCACTTCCTGTGCGTACCTAACAACGCTTTCCATTGGTTAATACGCGATCAGTTCCGTGACCAATGAAAACTACGTACTTGGCTGGCGTGGCAAGTGCTCGAGTATTGTCATTATCTATAAAAGCGAAACTCTGATTGGGCCACCTCATCCTCAAGGCAAGCATGGCTGACATGAACGTGTGTGCCGGTGTCTTCCTCATAGTTTTGTCCGTTTTGCACCTTGTGCAAAGCGACATTGTTAAAGGTTCTGTACCGCTTAATTCAGGAGTGTTTGACAAAGTAAGTTGTTAATTTTGTCCAAGTTTCCTTTATGCATTGTTGCAATATTTAATTAGTTTATGGCTCGATGGGCGCAGATTCTGTAATCACTCCCAAAATGCTGTCTGCTGTAGGTCTCTTTATGAAGGGGTGTGTGTATCAGTAGCGTACACACATGTTGACACGTGCATTACACGTGCAGCATCTTCCTTTATCTAGCTGTATTTTCGAAATTATGAACAATCGTAGCTGAACTCGACGTCTGGGCCGGTTTACATGATCTGTTGCCCCATTGTTGGCTGGCTAAATAAACAAAGGACTTGAAAGGGTGGAGGTAAATGTTAGTGCATTGCCTTATTAAACTTCAATATGCTATGGGTGATTTCACAGAATAAACTTTAGAATAACGGCAGAAGTTAGTGCAAATTTGAGGTATGCAATTTAATTCTATCATGCAGTGGTGATAAGCCGAGACTGGAAGCACTTTCGACTATGATTTAATTTCCTGGTCCTGGTGAACAGGCAAGTAATAGCCCAGTTTCTGTCATCCGTGTCTTAAATACCTATCAGATTTGTATATGTTTGATAACTGTAGTTAATTGCTTTTTCAGTAGGTGGTTACATCACAACACATGTTAAGCAGATTTTATTGAATACATATTAATATTGTAATATTTCATTCTTCCCTAATCTTTCTCAATTGTTCCTATGCCAATGTTGTCATAAACATGTTTGATAGGTTTAGAATGTCATGAGCTGCATGAAACATACCAACATGGTTTAGTAGCAGCATGTTCTAACTCCCTAAATTCATTCTGTGCCATTTATTTTACATCTTTGTTGTTTTCAGCTCATTATTTTCTAAACTGACATATTTAATTTCTTAGATTATCAACAAACATCAAGTTGTTGTGGTCAAATTTGATGAAACCTATCCTTACGGTGAAAAGCAAGATGAATTCAAGAAGGTTGCCCAAGCAAGTCTCACCCAGCCTAACCTTCTTATTGCAGAGGTTCAAATAGCAGGTACATGGAACAGATATTGTGCATTGTACTGTAGGAATGATTGCACTGTTGTTGATAAATATTCACCCATGTAGATCCAGAATTATTACATTGTGTAGTTATGTTGGTGTGATGAGCCTAAGGTAATCATTGATTGTAAGAGTGATTGTTTGAGAAGAGTTAGTGTAGATTTATGGTGTAGAATTTTGCTGCATTTTAATAGACCTTGGCTTCCGTGTTTACAAAAAAAGTTTAAAAAAAGAATGCAACTGTTAAATGGTTAAATGGAAGAAACTGAAGTTTCAAACTAGCTTTCGTCAGTGAGGAGTGCAAATGTTTTGTACAACATCTTAAATAAGACACATCAGTAAATGATTGTAAACTGTTATTTTTCAGTGACGAGAATCATGCAGATCCTTAAATTGATTAGCATTTCAGGTATAACTACTATAAGCATTGTCAAATTCTGTTTATCAGATTATGGTGACAAAGATAACGCTGACTTAGGCGAGAGGTTTGGTATAAAGAAGGATGACCACCCTGTCTACAAAATGTTTGTGAAGGGAAAAGATGAGCCAGTCACATTCCTGGGAAAAGATAAAAAAGCTGACGATGTGAAAAAATTCATCATGAAGGAATCTGGTAAGTATGAAACCAGATTTTAGCTGACAAGTGTTCAAGTTTGTTATTTAATGCCACAGTAAGCCTGGACCAGATGACGTGTATAGCTGCACACATCAGCTGTCTGGGTAGGAGGAAGCTCAGGAGCATCATAAATCTGTTATTTCACCTCGTAGACACAGATATGATGCAAGAAATCTGTATATGACATATTGCCAATATTTTGATCCAGGGCAGAGTTCTTTTCTTTAGGTACATGATGGACCTAAGCTCATATGAATAAATTAGGGTTTATACAAGTGACACTTCTCTGTCATTGCTCAAGTGAAATGCAACTGAAAGGAGCTTACTGTTGTGATGGCATCACCTTACACGAATGACTGTTTTGTAACTTCTGCTTGCGGAAGTTTTGTTCATATATCATCCATGGACAGATGAAAAAAATCAATCTTGCTTTCTTCTTGAAACTCCAAGCTAAATATTCACACTTTATTTGTGTTGGGCCTGTTAAATTAGAACTTTGTATGTACAAGGTCATCTAGACACAAGAATTCTGTGTTGATTGAAAACCAAACCAAAGTTTCGGGGTCATTTGTGATCAAAGAGTCGAATGTTTTGTTAAATTTCAGGTTTGTGGCTGGGCCTCCCGGCTTGTCTTGAGCAGTTTGATAAGCTGGTCAAGGAATTCCATGGTGCTAGCGGCGACGCCAAGAAGAAGGTGATTGAGAAGGCCGAGACCTCTGCCAAGGCACTCACAGATGAAAATGAAAAAACCTCAGCCGAAATTTATATCAAAACAATGAGAAAGGTTTTAGAAAAAGGGGAGGCTTTTATTGACTCAGAAATAGAACGGGTTGAAAAATTGAAGGATGGGAAGGTCAGTGACAAAAAGAAGGAACAGTTGGGAAACCGTTTGAATATTCTGACATCATTCCAGCTGAGAATAAGGGATGAGCTTTAAGTTGCTGTTTTGGTCAAATTATGAATCCAGCTTTGAATCAGATGCATATGTTTTACTTTATCATTCGTTCTTAAGCATTTTAACAAACATACCCTTTCCTTACAACCTTGATTTCAAATGTTTTCTTGAGAAGATAATTAACATTAGTCTTACAACTGCTGAGACGTTACCACATGTAAAACACGAGAGCCTTGTCACCTCTTACACTGGAAATGCCATGAAGAAAGCAAGTTAACTTTGAATCTGAGTGCACTATCTTTGACAAATGATTACACACTGTAGGTACAGGAAAGTTGAGGTGGTTGTGAAATGACCTATTTGTATATTTTTAACACTGAATGTGGGAGAATTTTTATGACATTGCGATTTTGCTGAATTGTGCTTTTCACAGCAGCTTGTCTTTTTGTCCTGTTTTTGAAAAATGAATTTTTGCAAATTGTAGAATCCTGGAGATCGCAACTGTAATACCAATATAGAATTGGAACATAAGCATGTCCTGACATTTACACCACATATTCCGGGCTCTGTTTTACACAGTTACAAGTATGTAGCAACTTATTGTACACATTTTGCTGAGCTAACCAAAGAACATTATCACCATATTTTTAGATTGTTTTGTCTTGCACTGAATTGCAATAAGGACATTTTGCAAGTAGTTGTTACAGGATAGTGTTATTGTAGCAGGGCGTGGAGTCATCCCACAGATGACATCCTTACCTTGTCGGCTTGCTGACGGGTTAACCTCTTTAGTCACGTGGACAAGGCTTCTGACTTCGGATCAGAATGTCCGTGGTTCGAATCCCAGGACGGGCTTCGGAAATTTTATCCGCTACATTATTTGCATCAGATTTGCACCAATTTTTCACATTTTCCTGGATTTAGATACCTGGATATGACATGTGGTTGTTTGAATTTGTTCTTATGCAGCACAGAAAGTGGTGTTTTTTTACAGTTCAGGTTATTACAAATACTTCATCTTTGATATTGTCTATTGGTTTAAAATATTTAATATTTTGTGACAAAGACATTTTATAGTCAAACTTTCCATTTGCTCAATATTGTGCATTTATTTCATTTTCTAGTGGTTATGTTTCAGTACTGTTATTGTCATCATAATATAATTATTCATGTGGTAATGTAGTTTTAAATTTAGGATGTACAATCCGTTACAGGACATTCTCTTAAATTAGGCTCGTCTAGAACTAGACAGTGTTTTAGATATAATTGTGTAACTGACAGGATCCAGTTGATCATTCCTTGATAAGGTACCTGCATCTGTGCCAAATACCTTGCATTTTAACACTGAAGAAGTGCTCTTTCCATAGACATGTGTGGTCAGTGGTGTTTGTTGGGTTCATACAAATTGAAGTATTGGAGGGTTTTAAATTTGTTATAATACAAAGATTTTGTAAATCCATTTATTTGTAGGTTTGCATTTTTCACCGATTCTTGAGATGGAATTTTTGCGCAAAAGTATGTTAGCTGCCGATTTTTTCAGTATGTTAATTTATTAGCATGCAATATTTGTTAAATATAGCCTATAAGATTGCAGACTTTATGACAGTACTTGATTTTAGTGGCTACTGGGTATCTTGATCAAAATCAATTTATCCAACGTTGTCTCACCATCTGTCAAGCTGAATCAAATCTCTCGGTGTGTAGAGGGTTTTTCTGTTATCACTGTTTACTGCCCATCAGGGAGTATGTTAAACTAATATTATTGAGTGAACTTTACACATTGTTTTAGTTCGAGGGCATGAGTGATTGTTGTA
The DNA here is from genome assembly GCF_003918875.1 of Haliotis rubra. Classification (NCBI taxonomy): domain Eukaryota; kingdom Metazoa; phylum Mollusca; class Gastropoda; order Lepetellida; family Haliotidae; genus Haliotis; species Haliotis rubra. Next base: position 42,609 of record NW_025767618.1, on the reverse strand, counting down.
AGATCGATCAATGAATGTTGTGTGTGGGATATGTCAAGTAATAAAAGAAATCTTTAAAAAAATATTGTATTTTGTTTTGAAGTTTTTCTGGTTACTGACCAATGGGTTTTGTCTAACGGTGTTGCAGGAATATTGCTGAAAGCGGCGTAAAACCACACTTACTGACCACACTAAATGTTTTCTTATCAACACCTGTCAGTGAGATAAAGAAATGGGTGCCGTCCATTCATCTTCATACATATATTGGAGAACATGTAATATTTTGTGATCCAACTTTGCAAATCTTGCTGGTTGTTTAACACCATGCTCGGCAATATTCCAGCAATATGACGACAGTCTGTACATAATCAAGTCTGGACCAGACAGTCCAGAGACTGATGTCAGAGATCTTTGCAACTGGGAAACAAAGACAGGCATCAACCATCCAAGATCTGTTTAAAGTTGGTGATAGACAACAGGCCGATTCTTAAACATGACACTTATTAACTATCAACAAAGTAATTGACTTTTATTACCATTTTTATTCCTCCATAATCACATGTTATATCAACCCTATCACACATTAATACCAGTACCCATCACAGCATTTGCTATTTACAAATATTCCAAAGGCTACAGATGAACTGTACACAAGTACTTAAAGGAGAATACGAACGAAAACAAAACTTTTGATGTATTGTAAAGGGTATTCTAAAAGTCACATTCCGTCATTAAAATTAAACAAATATTTTGTAAAATAGCAATAAAAACACAAAAACGTACTCGTATTTCCGCCTATTACGGAAACACCCAACAGTAAATGAGCAGAGGGGGTATCAAGTGACATGACGTCATAAGTGCCTGTTGCGGATGGCTTCCTCTTTGATTTTACCTCACAACTTAACAGTGTCCGTGGATTCTGAAGCAGTAAAAGATGTTCCTGATGTAATTTCTGAAATGGATGTTAGACCGTATCAATACGATCCGATTTTACATCTTGCAAGACAATCTTCCACTGAAGATGAAGAAGAAGAATCAAGCGAAACGGAGGCACTGCTTGAGGTCAAAATAATTTTTTAAAACCATATCATTTAACAAAATTACTATTTGTCAGCAAAATGTCATACAGTTCCAGCCAGCAAACTCACCCCTATAAATATATGATCAGTCATTAAGAATTTTTTTTGTAAATGTTCAGTGTGTGTCAAATTGGTGACTGTAGGGTGTCTGGGATTTACAAACAAAATTATGCTTCAGACGAGGGAAAATGAAAATTATCTGCTTCAAAAATTACACTGGAATTTTGTTGAAATAAATAAGGATCTTAGTTCTCATTAATAACGAATCAAGTCTCGATATAAGATCCCAGCCTGGTCGTGCAGAGATAATATTCGCGACGCAGATAAGTTATTCTCCAAAAACTGGTGAATTATAAAATACTAGTCAGGACAACGTATGTTTCCCCAGTGTTTGGTTATGGAAATAGTTATGGTACTCGACCATAGCCTTAGAATGACATCTTGTCAGCCAATGAGAATACAGAACAACTTTCACGGCACACACTACTGACAAATAGCGAGTCTGATGCTGACGTGCGTAATTGGACAAAATGGAAAACAATGAAAGCAACAAGTACTTCATGATTTGCCGTTGTATTCGGCAATGTTTCGAGTTGACTGCATCATTTAGAGCTCCAGAACGAAAAGAATATATAGTGAAACATTTTCAAGCTAATGTGAAATCTCTTACTGATTTTGATAATATATATATCTCATGTGTACCAGTCGAACTGCCCCAGCTACAAAATGCCCTCAGCAAATTTGGTCATTCATTCAAATTTGTTCAAATTTATTTATAATGATTGAATATATGCCGTAAATGCATAGTTTTTGTCAACTTATTATGATATTATGTTCTTCATATAAAAGTTAATAGGAAGTAATATTTCTGATAAATGTTTCATTTGTAAACTCATAACTATGTATATACTTGTATATGAAGAGCATAATATCAAAGTTGACAAAACTATGCATTTATGGCCTATATTTATTCATTTTAAATAAATTGGGGCATTTAAACTACCCCACTGGGGCAATTTGACCAAATTTGCTGGGTCATTTTGTAGCGGGGGCAATTCGACTGGCAATCGGACTTGATTTAATTTATGTTAAAAATACCACTGACAGTAAGTTGTTACAGGGAATGATGGAGTATAAATGAATCTCGTGGGTTCGTTTTCCTTCTTCAGCCAAGCTTGGGGATTTCCATACTCAATGCGTGCATGTCTCTTTCATATGCGTCAGCTCGGAATGATGGGCGCATTTCTCCTGCCGAAATCTGTCATTTCACTTGGAAAACTGAAGAAATGGTGGTTCTTTCCCATGTTCGATGATGCCATGCATCCCCAGGCAACGCAATACACCATAATACCATTTAAAAAAACGACAGAAACAACACGATTTGTACTACTGTATCGCTTGGTCTTTGGCAATATGGCGGACTCCAGGCACATTTGACGTCAACGGAAAGGTCACGTGGGTTCCAGCGAAATATGCATAATGGCCGAAGCTGAGATTTACAAAAACTGTTTTCGCGCTTAAAACATAATTATACATAATTTTTAATTGAAAATTTGGGAATGTTTCTGATGACTTTATCTTTCACCCAGCAAATTATTGCAATTCACTCGTATTCTACTTTAAGCAATCCCTGTGGTATATAACACATTATCTAGCCACCACTAACCCAAGCATTGCATACACTTTCATTCAGTAGTAGGTAAAACTTGACCTATATGTCCCAGGTCAAGGTCGCCTGGAGCTGGGACAATACATATTGCACTGATAAGAGAGAGATTTTTTATATATATATCAAGACTAAGGCCATGACTCTACATTTCTCACAAGTATTTAACAGTAACACACACCACAAAACTAAAGATGTGCTCTAATAAAAACTTGAAAGCAACCAATAAATATTGAGTAAATATTGGTAATTTATTTTTGAGAACACTTGCACGTCTCATTAACATAGAAATGTGATTTTGTGCTCAAGTCCATCTTAAAACACACTGAAAGATATCTGAACCCAAACATTGCCGATACACAACACAACCTTTTCTGGTGGTCATATTGCAAAACATAACAAAACACTAAATAAGCATTTTCAAAGTACAGTATATATACCTATATATCAGATCATCAGCCATGATGTTACATACCCTACCTTCTATCAACACATGACTTTATAAATCCATGTAAAATTTGTATTTGTAGCCCAATCTTATGAGATGCACTCTTCCATAGTTGAATCCTAACATCCACAAATGTCTATGTCGACCAGATGGAAAATCACAAACATTAATTCACCAGTACATTTTCTACAACAAACAAATAAACCTCGAATAATGCTTCTCTGAACTAACCCCAACCAAAGGCAACCTTCTTAGGCAAAGCACTGCAACTGCAGTCCGTCAAGTCATCGAGAGTTATCTCCCTTCTGCCACTACAGGCAAGTGATGTGGTCTCTCGGCCTGGTCTAATCTTAGAGCGAGGACAACCACCACACATTAACAAGGACACCTGGTGTCGTCACTGCTTGTCAGTGATCCCCTCGTACAATTTCCAACCCCGTCTTTCACACTCTCTGGAATCCCTTTTGTGGTATAAACGACACCTGTTATTCTTTGGTGCTGATGCTTTTGAAATATTTACAAGTCATACTGCCAAGACCGCACTGTTGATTAATTGGTCCAATGTTTTTATTGGTACTGACTTATTCCAGTAGAAATCTTTGACCTATATGTACCTCCTTGATGTCTCCCATCAGAAATATTCCTACAATGATCTGGTTCTGTAAACAAACTATCTGTACTATTATTTATTGTATCATAATGTATAATAATCAGGGATGAGAATGAATTTTTGAGAAACACTCTGAAAACAAACCGGGGGCCAAATCGAGGCCAATTATACGGATTTAGACGATTCACAAAAATTACCCTTGGCCTTATGAAATTTCTGGAATTCCGCGGATCCGAGGAAAATTCTCATCCCTGAATAATGGGGCACCCATCAAACTGATACCGATGGACCTCGCAATAACAACTGTTGCATACTGTAAACCAAAATGTAATAAATCTTGACACACATGCAGATTGAATCATTCTTATAAAACTATATATAGCCACTATTCCCAGATGAACAATGTAAAACTTGGGATGGGACTAATGAGGTAGAAATAGAAAGAGTGAATGTTGTTATTAATAAGTTTATAATAAATAGCTGCCAAGTTGAAACAAATGCACAAAACACTATTGGTCATCACATAAGATCTTCAAAAACTGAAACCAAGAAAATACTAATCATTGCCTATCTAGGAACAAATGTTTCATGCACCCAATCCTTATTGACACTGTTGATGCTACCTAATGGTAATGTAGTCAGCACACCTAACGAAGTGTATATATGGTTCTCATGTTCAAATAGTCCATACAAATATTCTCCATCCAGTCAAACAAAAAGAAGGAAAGTGAGTCTCAATTAACAAAAAGACATGTTCTCCGTAACACAATTTGTTTTGGACATTGATTGATCTAAAAAGGTATGAACCACAAATGACTGTAGCTCACTGAATATCTTTTAATATAACAGATGCAAAATTTCATAAAACGACAAGCAAACATACAGAATCAGGAATATACACACGAAAACAAAAAAACCCATCTGAGTTGGGGACAATGTGGACATAGGTTGAAGTTGTAGAAAATACCAGCCTCATAAACGATAAATATTGAAGTGGTTGAAGAGATCAGAATCAAATAACAATTAACTAGTGGCATGAAACACGAGAAACGAAAGTCAAATCAGCACTTGGACAGTATTTTTCAAGAGACACAATTGCATGGATCTTACATGCAAACTTCCAGCATGATAAGGATTCATGCATTCTAGCACTATCGTAATCAGAACGAGATAAACAAAGGTACAGGAAGGTCAAGGACACATCTAACTGTCAGTCAGCACACCACACACTACGAAAATTGTCTATTTTGACGGAGAGAAAACTGTACAATGGTTAGAAAATGCTATAAGCATATTAGACAATTACCTTGTTCCATGAACATATCCTTCAATGTCCACACACAGTAACAATATCACACATTTTATCAATGTCACGTCTTTGTAACAAGCTACTATTATAAATATCTAAAGCATTTCATGATATAATATGTGTTGGTCTCTCAACTGATTGTTTTAACTGTTTGTCATCGGTGAGATTTCTCTTTAGTCACTAATTAACACAAAGTCATCAACTGAGCATCTAGTGAATGACGACAAATACATGTGTAGGGTTTATATGGGTAAACAAATGATGCCAAACCTAAAGTGTTGCAAATAGTAGTTTCAAGGATAAAAATTAGTAGTTTGACCACAAAATTAGTAGTCAACTAAATACTTAAAATCATGATGGATTCTGTGAAAGATAATTTGACACTAATCAAGAGTGAAGCTTTAATTTCACAAACCTCCAACAGCAGATTTCCATATTATCAGCATTACATTTCTTCTTGTCGTCTGTTGTAAAAATGTATTTAATCAGTGAAAACATGTTTTGTTGATAAAATAAATCTTTCTTCAAATTTTGTAGAATTGCTAGTGCAATCATATTGGCGTAGTTTGAGGCTAAGTAGTATACACAATGGGGATACGTGAATGTACTGGGAAAGTGCATTGACCAAGCTAACCGAACTGTTATTGATTCACTTTTCTTTGGGGAATAACAATTTCTCTAAATTGACATAAATGAGGGTGAAAGGTTCAAACTGGTGTTTCTACACAAATTGAGTGGATGGACATTTGGGATACAGATGGTCAGTTTGGTCAGTTTGTCAATAAAGGGGCAAGCATAGGATCTGAAATGATTTGATAAAGTATATTCTGGCGCCTACCAGTCTGAGATATTAGTTAGATATCTCATGGTTTGGTTGATGTATGGCTTAAGGATAACTAGCAATGTCATTCTATCACTGGAAGATGGTACCAAATAAAGTCTCCGAAAGGGACTAATGAAAGTAACTAATTATCAAGATTGGATATGAGTCATTTTTGTAGGAGGTAGGACATCATTTCGTGGGGAGGAGCCTAAAATTGTCAAAGAACACTTTTCCCACATTTCGTGGGGAACCAAAGCGACTCTGGGCCCCACCGTTGACTTGAGAGGTTCTCTCTGTATATTGAGAGAATGGCTCAGATGAACTAGTAATTTTAGGAGTTGTATAAGAAACCAACAAGTTCTTCCAGCAGATTTGTGAATCTGTGTTGCATGTAAACCAGGAAAGCTAGGAAATATTTGAGGACCTTTGTGAAAGAATTCATTCCAAAATAAATGGACTTGAACACCATACCGGACTTATCTCTCACTATTCATCTTAGCTACATCATCCCCAGAACCAGAGTGGTAAGACAGATTGCCCAGGGAATAAGGGTATAACACCCCCACTCTCGGGTAACAAATGGTACTACTGAGGTGCATGCAAAATTTGATGAAAATCGGTCGAATAGTTTCTGAAATATTGACTTTTAAGTGAGCATGGGTTGGTCGGGAAAAAAGCTCGGGTCGCCTCGGGGGTGGTTGCTCCTCCAAGCACTGTGGGTGGGCGATCGTCGAAGTAGCGTAGTCGGTGTCTCTCTCTCGGCTTGGTGTACAGGGGGCTGGCTGGCTGGCTACATTAAGCAGAAAATAGGTATGCAAGACTGATAAAATATCATGACAAGAAACTATCATCACACGGTGGGTGATGTGTAAGGGACTGTGTTGTGAGGTATCCAGGTAATTACCGAGCGTCACATAGGTGAAACCCAGGTCTTTGGCGACATCGTTCAGGTTGATGTCCCACAACGTGTCACTCTTGTCCTTGATGATCGTCCGGTGTCGCAACACGCGGTCGTACAGGATGGACAGCTTTCCCGAGTACTGGGTGCGAATCTGCTGGGCCAGTTCCGTGCTTGTGACCATGTCGAACTCCAGCGAGATGTTGTCGATGACGTAGCTGCCCTCGGTGCCGTCCGGCGTGAAGATGACTTTGCCGTAGTCGTTGAACGTGAGTTTGTATTCCAGCCTGTCGCCCAGCACGGCCTGGTAAAACGGCATGTGCCCCTCGAGCAGCTTGAAGTCGAGCGGTATGCAAAACCGATTCCCGTACGCCTCGTCGACAGCTTTGTCTCCTGCCGTCATATTGCCGAGCTGGTCTTGCGTGAAACCGTACCCCACACAGATTTCGTTTGATACGTTGTTATTCCGACAAAGTCCTTGATTCGCCATGTCATCGTGCTCGTTCGAGGTTCTCCAGAGGTCCGCGTAACAGTAAAACATGTCGCTGTCGTCGATGCTCAGCACCTCGTTCCCGCTGATTTTGATGGTGGTTTTCTTGACGCAACGGCACAACCCAGGTTGTTCCCGATCGTGCGTTTGTCGTTCGTGGACTCCAACGTGATCTGAAAAGCCAGTCGAGTTGTGCCTGGGGCGATGACGTCGTTCGCGCCCAGGTTGGAAAATCGAACCAGCATCATTTGGTTTTGATCGATCGTGCTCTGATTGTTGGTGATCGTCACCGACTGACACACGGCTTTGACACCCAGGGGTTCTCTTGATCTTCGGAAAGGATCTAGCTATCGTCCGTATTGCAACATTGTTTATATTGAAACTATGTATATAAGTTTAATATAAAAAAAAATGGCTGACGATATTCCCATGGACGATTTCGACATACACCAGCTGAACGACAATGATGCAGCAGCCATGGACACCTCGTTCATGGGCGACACCGTGGGCAACAAGCTTCTAAACCAGACCGTGGACGATTATTACGATGCTGTAAAAAGGGTGATAAAAATTACGTCGAACCGTTGGGTCGCGACCATCCGAAGTTCAAAATCGACAACGAAGCGATGCTGCGATTGAAAGCTCATCCGGAGGTCGATCTCATGAACAAACACACAAACATTCCGCCGAAGGTCGTCTGAGATCTGCAAAATGTAAGATCCGAACTCGGTGGTGTCGGCGCTGCCGATCCTAGAGAAATGCCCCAGCGTGCCAAAGAAGCGCCGGATGAAAATATTGGTCACGTACTCGAACGAACCCTTGCCAGGTTTCGAATTTCCTCTTTGGGAACTTCGGGGTCTAGACGAAGCCTTGAAAATCGTGCGCGGAGAACTTGTGAACAACGTAAACTGAACAAAATCGACGAGCACATCGCTCGCGAGAAAAAAAACCTCAGGATCGTGGACGACGATGAAGCTTCGAAAAACATCGAGAAAATATTGCGCCACCTGGAAGACGAGAGACGGGCCAGATTTGAAGCCGCTTCCTCCAACCTGGAAGCCCTCCGATCGCAAATCAGTTGTGTGCATGAAACCATCGACCGAGTCTTAAAGGAGGACACCACGTTGGCCGACAGGAACCGAATTCTGTTCCGGGAACAAGGAATAACCATCACCAGCGTTCTCACGGCTTTGGGTTTCATCATATCAACCCTGGTCGTATTGCTGACGGGCGGTGGTGGTACACCAAGCCCAACACCAACAAGCCCATCAACATCAGGCAACGACGTCAGAGACTGGATAAAAAAACATTTGAAATCTCTCAGCGAAGCCCTGGCTAAAGTGGCCGGCAAAGCCGCCGAAGCGCAGCCTGGCATCTTGGGCAACATCATTTCCTGGTTGTTAGGCTTCTTGTCGAAAACGGTAATGTGGGTCGGTAAAACCTGTGGGCTTTCGGTCGTCCGCCATGGCGGGTCTGGGTAACGTCGCAGCAAGGCGGAATTCTTAACCAAATGAGGCACAGTCAAACCGCGATCGCCCCGTTCTGTGATCGACGTGCTGCTGATTGTTTGCCTGCACGTGCCGGGGCAGCTGCTGCTGTTGTTGGCTTGGTGGTGCTACTTCTTCCGGTGTTGGTGCCACTTCTTCTGGTGTCGGTGCCATGATGCCCGTTTTGTACTGTGGCAGCGACTTGACTCGCGTTATTGACGTGCTGGTTCAAACCCAACTTTTGATCAGCGGTTGCGATGACGATTTCATGGTTGTAGCCCACCAATCTGTTCACCCTCAGTCGCATGTCGCTCGGAGTCATGTACAGTCTCACGCCGGGTGAATTCTAGCGCGTTTTGATAGCATTCGATGGCACTCGGTGGATCGACAGGTCTAGCAATGGCATCCTCGACGTTAGCCACGAACTGTTTCTGCGCGTCGTAAGCTGTCCCTTCACGACTCACGATGCCAGAACGCGTTTGCGTCTGAGCGCTCAGCACGGCCTACATGTACATTCGAATCGAATCGTTCAATCTGACGACTCCGACACGAGTAAACCCTTTCAAAGTGTCCAGCATGAACATTTTCCAATCGTCAGCGGGTCCCTGCTCAAACCTCCAAATGCGTGTAATCCTTTGCTGTCGTCGAAAGCCATGTAATCGTCGTTCCACTCGTTCGTCGTGACGTAATGATACGACTTGTAACCCCAATCTTTCACCAGCTGTTTGCTGGCTTCCACGAGAGACATGTTGTGAACGATGGGAATGCCCAAATTGTGGTTCGGACCCGGCAATCGACCGTCTTCGGATCTAGTTTGACTTCACCGCAAATGCGTTCATACGCACATCGATCGTATGGATTGTTTACGGCATTCCATGCCTTGTCCTGCGGAATCGGGTGCTTTCAGGATACGTCTGATCTGGTAGTACACGTGAAACGAGAATACAGACCGACTCAGCGCATCACGACGAGTGTCGTTCAACGTCACGCCGCACCCGGTCGTTGCGCACCACACGGCGAAATTGAATTGATTCTGCCAGAACTGTATCGGGTTGTGGAACCAGGTGTGTACCGTTTTCACATTCGTGACCGAAAACCGTTGATGAACCAGAACCATAAGTTGTAAACCATACTTTGCATCGACCACAATAATCGGTTGCGTGAGATAGGTAGCACTTATATTATCACTTTTAGAATAAAACACTCCCGGTTTGTACATATTGAATTGTTATATTTTAGTATACATATCTACTTTTCAATATGTACGTGACGCTTCCGGGAATAACGAGCGGCGAGTCCATTCAGCTGCTGCACTCGCGATCAATAACACGTCAGCTCCTGTGCTCTTCGCTCTACCATCCGCGATGGAGAAATCTTCAGAAACAACAGGCTGGAGCTGAACTGCACCAAATGAGCGACTTCGACTACAGCATGTGCTCGCCAATGAAATCTTCAAAACCAACAAAATGGAAAAATGGATGGTCTGAGACAACAACCGGCCCTGAGCTCAGCCTTCGGCTTTTCAGCCGAATCGACATACCACCGGAAACCTTCGTGGATCGCAACGCGAAATTACCCGATCTCGTTCAGTATCGCGAACTGTGCATTCATCTCTATCAGCTGAGCACGACTGACAATGTTCAAGGCAAACGACCTTCCACACAACTGAGTGCCGTGCCGGTGAAAGTGGAAAAGTACAACAATGGCAGAACCGAATCGTTTTCGTCGCGGCAGTACAAGAAATCAATCCGAGGCAACATCACAGAATTGAATATATCAGTTTTAGATGTTAAACACGATCCTGTAAGTATAGGATATCTCAGCGCGACGCTTCACATACGACAATGATGGAGTCTCAAGTTCCAGGAACACGCGTTAGAAAATGTGCGAGCATATCGAACCTAGGGACTTGCGCAGATTAGAAAACCTGGAGTGCAAACTGAGCAACTGAAAACAGCAAACCGATCTACTGACGCTGGTGGTGGTAAGGGGATACACCTCTCGCCCGATAATATATAACAAGTAGCGACAATACGCTTTGGATTGTTAGCATGTCGCCAGACCCACCCCATGCTCACTAAAAGTGATTATTTCCTAAACTATTTTTTTCGTGAAATTTTGTAAGCATCTTTGCAGATGGTTACGCTAAAGCAAAATGGCACTGGGAACACTCTCAGTGACTTCATTAGATTAATTAAGACTTAATTACGACAAAAAGTTGGACATTTGCCTTTTCCCGACCGACCCCATAATCACTTAAAAAGTCAATATTTCAGAAACTATTCGACCGATTTTCATCAAATTTTGCATGCACCTCAGTAGTAGTATACACAATGGGGCTAGGGGATTATGGATTCCTCAAGGGCTCAGGGGGGGACCTGGTCCCGTAGCCCCATTGTGTATACTACTGGCTAAAATTTGTAGTGACTATGATAAAATCGTAGAGGTTGGCATCCCTGAACACGGATAACAAGAAGGGAGTAGTTATCATTACAATTTTCCTGAAAACGGAGGAGTCATCTCTGTACGGAGTACACTTCATGACCTTCACTGTTAAGCTTTTAGTATCACTCAACAGTCATCAAATCAAGGTCTAGCTTAAAGAACCACAACTAAACAAACAAAATACAAATCACCAACAATTAAATCATTGCATACACTATAACACACTTAAAATGAGTGATAAAAACAACATATATGTAGGCACTTTCAACATGGAACTATGCAGGCTTAATTAGATCAGATACCCTAGATAATAGTTCTCCACCGTCCTACTGATAATAGTCTGAAGATACCCTAGATAATGGTTCCACACGTCCTACTGACAGGCTTCATTAGATCAGATACCCTAGATAATAGTTCTAATAGGCTTAATTTCAGATACCCCACGATCCTACTGACGTCCTACCTGACAGGCTTCATTAGATCAGATACCCTAGATAATAGTTCTCCACCGTCCTACTGACAGGCTTCATTAGATCAGATAAGTTCTCCTACGATAATAGTTCTCCACACGTCCTACTGACAGGCTTCATTAGATCAGATACCCTAGATAATAGTTCTCCACACGTCCTACTGACAGGCTTCATTAGATCAGATACCCTAGATAATAGTTCTCCACACGTCCTACTGACAGGCTTCATTAGATCAGATACCCTAGATAATAGTTCTCCACACGTCCTACTGACAGGCTTCATTAGATCAGATACCCTAGATAATAGTTCTCCACACGTCCTACTGACAGGCTTCATTAGATCAGATACCCTAGATAATAGTTCTCCACCTACGTCCACGTTACTGACAGCTTCATTAGATTCAGATAAACTGACAGATACTACCATTACATAGATAGATAATATAATACCTAGTTCTCCACATACATCAGATACCCCACCGTCCTGCTGACAGGCTTAATTAAGATCAGATACCTGATTGTTTATTTGTTGTTTATTTGTTGCTGCACTCAGCAATATTGGATTGTTTATTTGTTGTTAAATGCTGCACTCAGCAATATTGGATTGTTTATTTGTTGTTTAATGCTGCACTCAGCAATATTGGATTGTTTATTTGTTGTTTAATGCTGCACTCAGCAATATTGGATTGTTTATTTGTTGTTTAATGCTGCACTCAGCAATATTCCAGCTTTATGGCGGTGGTCTGTAAATAATAAAGTCTGGACTTGACAATCCAGTGATTCAGATCACAAGCATCGGTCAACACAATTGGGATACAATGGCATGTGTCAAACATTAGATGCCTCTTACGACAAGCATGACCAATTCTAATCTGAATCTTGAATAATGAATTAATGTTTTACAATTGTTCTGGTGTGACCATTGCAACCATTGTTGAAACTGGCAAACAAGTGAGATCACGTGTCAAGCAATCTCAGGACATTCCCTAAATCTAACTGTAGTCATCTTTAGGGCTGTAACGAATACACTATGTGGCGAATATGATACTTATCACGAATATTGGGTAACGAATACAAATAATTATTCATGAATACAATATTGAAGTTAAGGGATTGATGCACAATATTGAATGCCCATGTTGACAGTGTTAATTTGTCACAGCAATAACCAGTGATCTCATGACACTCAAATTTGGTATATAATAGTAATAGCTGACAGTAACATGTGCGGCCTTGGAAAACTAACATGACTTGCGGTACTACAAGGCTAGTACATATTTCATTCTTGCATATCTCATTTTGAAAAAGGACATAAGGGTTCAAGTAAAACGGACATCTTTAAAAAAATTGTTAATATTCATGAATATTCGGTTCTGGTGGCCACGAATAACAAATTGAATTCATGAAGGGCTACGGTTCGATTCACTGAATATGCGAGTGAATCGTAACAGCCTTAGTCATGTCTGGGTTCCTTCCCCTTAACAAGACACCTCAACAACAGCATAATAATACAATAGACAGTATAAACATCATCACCAAAGTCCCTCATCAACCACTGTTACACTATCCCCAGAATATATGTGGTATATAAGACAAAACAAAGTACACTTTGATCATGATGGATGCCCTGTACCACAAAGCATCCTTGCACTAGTGACCCATCACTTTGTGAATGGGACTCTGCTTCTTCAGAAAGTTCCCTAGTGGTGCTTTCACCAAGCTCATGTCTCTTGTAGAGAACATAGTTGAGTTGATTATAGATTATTGAAGTATCTCTCTGAATATCCGACACTTCACACAACTGAAACAATAAGGAACATGTGAATTGTTCCGATATCCCTGTCACTGACTAATTTAGATGCACATCATGCTGGAAGTTCCACAGATTTTCTGCAGATGCTCATCAAAACTGACCAGTCAATATTCCACTAAAACTCATAAAATCAGCTGCAGTCAAATGTGTGGATTCTTTCCAGTGAACAGATTCTTCAACCCTACATCTTCGCGAAACAAGCTTGTCCTCTCGCATACCTCAGTAAATCAAAGTCTAGATTCCACACTTGCCATTTTAATCCAATATGAGTGCACCATCACACATACTGATAGTTCAATAAGTTGAAAATTTTACTATAAATTGTATATTTATATACTTATCCTGTACCCACCCGACCTGCCCCACATCACAGATTACTGGAAGCTCCAAGACCAGAATGACAGGCACAAACCGTCACGTGATAATTTGAGCTCACGCTTATTGAGATGATTGACAGGTACTGCTCTTGGAGTGGGGGCAGAGGTCGGGGGCCAGATAACTTTTGATTCAACTTAGCCTACAGCACGTTTCCACACATGGTCGTAGAAGAAGAAGAGAGGTTCATACCGTGAGATAGGATAAGTTTAAAAATAGAATGTTTTATAAATTCAACAATGTTCTGAAAACGTGGCTGCTAATATCACCCAAGCAACGCCTGTTGAAGTTTCCAATCAATTTGCCCAAATAGTTCTATATATTTGACATCAAAGTTTCTAAACTTTTTCCAGTGAAAAACACACAATCTAACTAGGCTTAAAATGACATGGGCAGGAAGTTGGCTTGCACACTGGACATATAATTGTCTTCCAATGTCTTGTGGCATTTGGGCATGTGTTACCATTTGTTGTTGTTACTATTTTCGCATCCACAGAAATGTAGAGACAAAATCTTTGGTTAAAAGATGTTAAACAAATAAGACCCTAAAGATTATTTCAGACAATCGACAACTGTTGAATTCATATTAATGAAACTTCTAGAAGTTCAGCAGCTCTGGAATGCTGTAGTAGAGGTCGATGGAGTTTGGGTTGGCGAGGGCACCACGTTGGGGGACGTCCAGACCAGAGATGGCACGTTTTACGGCTATCTCAACCTTCTTGCCAGAGATGGTGTACTGAAGTGACACAGGGAAACATGAACACCACATTGTAAAGTATGCATATAGGTTAGAAGAAAAGGGATGAGTATGGTTTTACAAAGCTGTTAGCAATATTCCAGCAATATCATAGCGGGGGACACCAGAAATGGGCTTCAGACAATGTGGGAACCAAACCCTGGCCTTCAGCATGACAAACGAACGCTTTAACCACTAGGCTACCCCATTGCCCTAGAAGAGAAGGAAAGTTATCTTCTGTTTCTAAAAATAGTTTAGAAAAATCACAGTCAAATTTGACATTAAAATCTTGGACAAGTACCCGGATATATATATATATATATATATATATATATAGGGTGAGCAAACTGGGTCCACATCTTTTGTTTGAGGTTTGGTGGTGAGCATGACAGCACTGGAATCAGGCTTACTCTAGCTATATCATGAAGAAATGCTGTCATGGCCATACAAACAATCGAGTCTATTATTATTGTATTCTCTCATGACAAGCAAAGATTACTGGAAAACCCTTCGGCCCTGGAATACCAAAACAATATATACAAGAAACTCTGGGAAATCATTCTGTCATGAGGTGTATGAGTCCTGAATAGTACAGATTCAAAAGAAATAGAAATAGTTCTGAGGAATGTCTTTAGACAATCTTTACTCACAGGAATATCGTCAATGGGCAGAATAATGGAAGGCACATGTCTGGCAGACAGATACATCCTGATGGAGGTCTTGATGCTGCCAACAACCTCCTTGCTGAACTCGCTCCCTGGCGCCATCTTGAGAAAGAGGACAACTCTCTCTTCCATCCTGTCTCTGCTACGCTGGGCAACACACACACTGTCCTGAATCTCCTTGAAGGCTTCCACTGGAAGAAGAAAACATCATTATTTAGACTTTAGACTTTAGGCCCTAGCTAAACTCTTCTGTCTCTTGTTACTTCAGTCAAACTTGAATGAAATCTAGACCTTTAATTAATTAAATTACAAATGAATTTCTTTAAATTCAGAATGGTCTTTTAAAATGGTGGGCACATAGTTTCAAATTTGCATGGGTCCTTATGTACAGGGGTGGAAATAACCCATTGCCCGACGTCTGAGTCCAGTGTTTTTTTCTGTCGGGCAAGCAAATTCGTATATCACACTGTCCCGGAGTCCAGTTGACTTTCCAATGTTAATTATGTTGTTTATTTAAAAAGATCAACAAGAAAACGGCCGGTATTGTGGAAAAATTATCAGAGCAAGTGATTTCACTTGTGCCACTGTACCAGAGTACACTAGCAATTTTAAAGTTATTTTCACCCCTGATGTAATAGATTTAAGGTGGAGACTTATTGTGACAATAAGGTGCAGTTTATCAAACTTTGCAACTTGCACATTATATTCCACGGCTAGTTACTTATTGTCTTTTTTTCATGTAATGAGTCTGAAAAGGCATCACTTCTATGATGCATGACTGAAATCACTGGCAAAAGTTTAGCCACCTTAAACACGCTTTTAGCAATATTCCAGAAACAAGGCATATGGGGACACACAGAAATGGGCTACATAATCAGACATTGTGGTGTAGTGTGGGAATCGAAGTGGAAGGTCGGTTCGGATTGATGCGCCATACCAGCTTTAACCACTAGGCTACCCCACGCCCCCTTCTAGGCATAATGGCACAATCATATGATGTAAGAATATTAATCAGAAATGCATCATTTGGCAATCTCAGTCAGCCACACTCTAAACCACTTAAGTCCTGACAGTCAACTGAACACATTCTTACAGCAAACCAAAGACATATGTAAATATTTTCAAACACTAAAACCCAATTTCACATGACACTACATAATCAGACATTGTGACCACCTGCTACCCACAAGCTCCAACAAACAAACTTGACTGGTCGATGCAGTCAGCAATACTCCAGTTAATGAATAACACTGCCTGCAAATAATCAATCTCTTTGCAAATGAAAAGCCCATGGTGCAACCTCAAGTACTGAACAGAAACAGAAGAATTTCAAAGGTGACAAGGCTTACCTATGTTGTATATTTCTGCACTGCCGAATCTTACACCGTTTGGATTCAGGGTGCCATCACTGCAATATACACAATTCAACAGTCACCTAACTATAAAATATCCAACTCAAATTACTGCAAACATAAAACATATATATAGGATTAGACACAGACTCAGTATTTCTTAGAGTGAGTGAGTTTAGTTTTATGCCGCTTTTAGCAATATTCCAGTAATATCATGGCAGGGGACACCAGAAATGGGTTTCACACAGTGTACCCATGTGGGGAATCAAACCTGGATCTTTAAGCAAATTCTGATAAATAAGGAAATATCTAATTGAACTTGGAATAATAACTGTCAATTGCTGCATACTTGTTGCCAGGAATTGACCTTGAGCATGTCAAGCTAAATGTCTGGAACATTATTACATCAAAGTGAAACTCTGTAGAGTGAAATGTGGTCCTTAGACCACGGAACATTCCAATGCCTTGGGAAGCAGACTAAACAAGGATCATGATCATATTAGCGGGGTATTCAAACCATGGTCAGAAGATCCTCATAAAGTCAAGGGACACAGCTCTGGACAGCAAATCACTGTGGGTAATGAGTAAAACAAACATGATGTAGATGTTGCCTATTCTGTCCATCCCGCCATCAGCCACACACCTACCAGTTCACAAACCACACATCCACTCCCTCACGACCCACCCGTCCATTTTCAACCCACACACCCACCCGCTCACAGCCTCAACCCCAACATACCTACCCTCTCACATCCGAAATACCTACCCCCCTCACACCCACCCCCTCACACCTACCCCTCAGCCCTCACCCATCCACAGCACACACACCCATCCCCTCACACCTCACCCATCCACAGCACACACCTACCCCCTCACACACCCCCACCCCTCACCTACCCCTCAGCCCCCATCCATCCACAGCCTACACACCTACCCCTCACACTCCACACACATATACCCCTCACACACCCCACACCTACCCCCACCCCTACGCACACCCCACACCTACCTCCTCCCTAGCATCACCACACCTCCAGTGTGAGAGTTGATAGAACAGAAGTCCCCATGAGCCCACACACCTGCAAAGTGAAATACATTCACATCAGTACCAATGCCTCTACTGCTACAGAGGAAAACAAACAACCATTTACAATGAGGGTACCGGTACACATGCTCTTTAGCTTGACAGAAATCCTGTCTTAAGACGAGATGCTATCACTGGAACACTTGTACTTTCATGGCCATGTCTCATGTAAATCCATGTCAAATTGTAAAATTAACGAAGGTTGAGCAGACACAGTAAACAAATCGAGACATGGGGTTTTTCCCAACTACTACTATTTCTGTTAGCTAGTTTGTTTTAAGCCACTTCTTAACCATCTAGAATTATATCAACATCTTAACTCACCTGGAAACTTGTCAAAGTACGCTTTCTTGTATTTGAGGTTGTCTGTGTCATGCCAGAAATATACTGGCATGGAAGGGAATGGAGTGAGACACACCAGCTCTCCACTGTCGTCAAACACCTGTTTACCTGGAGAAGATCAACAGGGGAGTACAGGTACATGTCAACTCTTACAGATAGCCACCCATCTAACTTGTGCAGAACAGGCGTACTCAATGCCCTAACATAATAAGCAGATAAGTAATCACAATACCAATCGTTTGATACTGAAAACATTCTGATATAATGACTTGTGCTTATTCTGATCAGACTGTGGTCAATGCAAAGTTCGCTTCAACAATGTTATTTTTCACAATAAAATCCACAGCCAAAGCCCAAGGCAAATTTGTTAAGCATTTATTAACCAAAATTTGCTGAAAATTCAATGCTTATTTCAGGCTTGACAACTCAGATTACAAATGCTCAGGTTATATTTGCCCATGCAACAGACATGGGAAATAAGATCAATTTGCTCAAGAATTCCAAAGACACATTGGGGAGATTATGGAGTCCAAGAGCAACATTTGGAGCCAAAGGGGAAAGTTTGGAACCTCAGATGAAAGGTTGGGGCCCAAGGGAAATGCTTGTTGCCCCAGGAAAAAGGGGCGATAAGTTCACAGCCCCCTACCGTCTTCTGTCCAGCTGACCATGTTACACCCCAGCATCAGGGACTGGATCTCCCCACGGTAAACCGGCACCGTCCAGTTCTGTCCCATGAAGCAGGCTATGATGTCGGTACCACCTGCAATAGAGGAGGATATGAGGGATTTCTTCAACTGTGTTGCAGGTCACTCACGAATACAGTTTTTGTGTGCCACAGGGAACAAAAGAATGTTTAGGTGTGCCGTAGGGTACTCATGATTATGATTACAGGTGCCACAATCACTCACACATATGTGTAGGTGTGGCCGTTTGAATTAAGTGTGCCTAACAAGAAGAATACTTCATTCAACTAATGTTTTTCTTTGTTTCTAAATGCAGAACTGTGTTATATTCTAGCTATGTGAAGGCTGACTGTAAATAATATTGCCCGAACCATCATGACCAACTCACAGCATTACACAGCATCAGTCACCAATCAACAGGAACTACTGGGGACCAATTCTAACACAGAATCCCCTTGGCGTCTTATCCCATGACCATGGTTGGAATATTTACCAAGGGGACACAACTCTACATAAGCTATTGCAACACTTGATGGCTGGACAACCCATGGCCCCTCCCCCACCGACTAGAAGACCTCACCTGTGATGGAGCCCAGGAGCAGGTCACTTTTGATGTCCCTGTATACATAATCATAGGACTGGGGCTTGAGCGGGGAGCCTGTCGACAGGATCATCTTCAATGTCGTCAGCTTGTGGGTCTGACCTGGTTAGAAATAGACAATTGACAATCAACTAAGGCATGATTTTTACAATTCTTTATATTAAAATAGCCAGTATGGCTTTACTCAGGTTTTAGCTATCATGGCACTGAACACCAGAAATGGGCATGACACATTGTACCGAGATGGGGAATTGAACCCGGCCCTTTGGTGTGATGAGTGAGCACTTTAGCCAGAAGGCTACTTCATCTCTATTGTTAGGGAAAATGAAGTAAGTGCGTGAATAAATTTCAATGTACATTCATATTTGCCACAAAGAAACTATTAGAAAATATGAGATCAACCATTGTTCTGTTGATAATGTACTCTCAGCTCCCTGAGGAGTATACAAACAAACATGATGCCAGTATCAGATACTTGTTTCTCTCCAAAAACATGCCCATATGACGAGTGGAAACTTTAAGTAACTAGTCCTCTTATATATGTAGTCACGTATGCAAAAGACAAAAAACATTTCGGTCAGTTTTATTCAGCTCCAATTTGTAGGAAACTGAAGCACTGAGAACAGAGTTTAGAATCATAGTCCTCAAATACTTCTTGTCTATGAAGACCATAGTTGGAAATTTACCTGTCTTCAACACAATATAGCAGTCTTGGGCTGGTGGTCAAGCATGAATTTCGGAGGCTGATTACCATAGTAACATCATGCCAAGGTGTGGATTTAAAAGGTAATTACTACCTGAAGTACTGGAAATTGCTAAAAGCAAACGTGGCAGCGGCCATTATATATATCATATATAACAGCTCTTTACTAACGCCAAGACAGGACAATAGATAAAGACCCATTTTGAGGAATAACCCCTTGCTTCATGAGCATATCTATATTCTTGGTGTAAGCCAGCTGGTGCCAAATCGAGGGACCAGCCTATAGATAGATGCTGGAGAACGTCTGCTTGGAGAGGAATGATTGATGATTTACGGGGTGGAATAAACACTCTCGCTCCTTTGCGATTGTTCACATACGCGATGAAGCCAGTTTGTGGTTGTTGGTGGACTTACTGCCTTTGGCCGCGGCCATTTTGCATTAATCAGCAGCCGATGCGCCAGATAACGTCCTTGACCTTGCAACAGAACTGAGCCAGTAACCACAGCGGAGTGATAAGCATCGATTGAGCTTGTGAACGACCTAGTTTTCTGGTAAATCATGTAAACCCTGATCCCAGAAGACATGCATTAACAATCTGGTGAAGCACCTACCCAAAATACAAACCAAATATTCTTAATATTTCACAAGGGGTGCTTGATTTTTCACATTATAACTTAACGTAAGCATAATCTTTTTGAGGGAGATCTTCTTTCAATGGTGAAATTGTTACCTGGTTTGACATCCTTCTCCTCCAGCACAGACAACCACTTAGCTCCAGTTCCCAGGACAGTGATGCCTATCTGATCCACCAGGTCCCACAGGACGTTGGGGTGGGGCACCAGTGGTGAGCCGTCATACAGAACAATGGCTGCCCCGACGGCCAGGACAGAGACCAACCAGTTCCACATCATCCAACCAGCCTGCAGACAATCACAGTATTAGTACATCTTCAGTACTGAGGCAGTGACCATTAGTGCTGGAGTGATTGATCGAATAATTGGTCAATTGATTGATCTCGCTTGCATCAGTGATTATCGATGGACTAATCGATATGCATAAGATTTGAAACAACAAATTGAACTTTCGTATGTTTCTTATTGTTATGCTTGTTAAATCAAGACAGGAAACGGCATCACTTGTTATGACTCGTAAAACTGCAATGTAAACATCATACTTGAGCGAGAGTCAACAGGAAGTATGCTCATGATTGTAGTATTATGTTAGGATTGTGTGCATTATAGCCCACATGAGTTTTGTGGTAGAGGTTTATGATTACAATTGGCTACTTATCAATTATTGATCAATTACTCTGCTCCGATTATCGATCGGCAACTTGTGAGAAATAACCAGCCCTTGTGTCCATGAGAGAGAGTCACAATATCACAGACACAGCTGGTTGGTGCAGTTCTACAGCAGTGTCCGCATGAGATGGCCACAGAGTAAAGAGCGATAATACTGAATGTGTATCATTCACATACTCAGTGCAGTCATACTGGGGTCTTCCAAAACTACTGAGCCCTACACAGGCATGTGACAAATACTGTTATCCAGCCTCATGTAAGAATGTCGAGTTTTGATTGGTTCACTTGACTCTGATAAAATACCATGTACACCCGTCACGATCCGCGATCAGAGAGTACAATAGTCATATTATCCCGCCACGTCTCGGTGACCATGCGAAGTGAGAAAAGTGTGCATCGCCAAGCCTTTAGTAACGTGTGTTGCATTGAGGTCAATCGATCAGCTGTTGTCAACATGGCATCTCACATAAATAAAAACAAGTCGATTCGATGCGTATTGTTTTCTTTTGATTTAGTAAAAACATTCGGCTAAATAAATGCGTTATCAAGGGACTGATAAAACCCCGTATTTCCCTCGACACGCGATGTGATAACTTTTTACGAGGGACTGATAATGAAAGAACGATTTCCTCGACAACGATGCCTGAAATTCAACTTATAAAGTCATTCCACAATGAAAGAATGTTGTTTTACGCAGCAATCAACATGCCTGAAATTCAATCCTCCCCATTATAGCACTCTTCATGGGGAACTTACTGTTGTGTAGTAGAGCATGATGTCATCTCGTGTCATGTCACTCTGAATACAGTGCTCTTCTAAATGTTTTAACAAGGTGCCCTGCACAAAAAAGAAAAATCAAAACCTGTATACCAGAATATGAAATTTATAGTATATGACAAAAAACTGCAAGTATATAATCAAATCTTAGTTATCAATAATTTTCAGAGATCTAATCAGATATTTTTTTTATCTCAATATATTTACCTGCAATGGATTACATTGCTGCTAAAACTCAAGGTTATTCACTGACGTTGACATTTTGATTTTACCGACATCAAATGCAATCTGTTTTTGCTGAACGATCCTAACATGTCAATACTCCCATATGTCATCTTGACAGAGCTGTGGGAACAACCATTGAAACAAATATGAATTCACAGCCAATCTCCATGGTATGCTGAACGTTTTCCCTTTCTTGGATTTCCTTTTTGCAAGGCACTGTGTCAGGCCTACCAAAGAAAACACCCACTGAGCAGAAAAACGCAGAAAAACCCACACTAATCGTGCAAATAGCAACATAAACATAATACCTCGCTACTGAAACAGTAAAAATGGCAACTTTAAATCGATGATACGGGATAAAAAAAACGAGGAGCCTGCAACTTCGATTTTGCGCATGCACACATGGAAGAGGAAGTCTCCACCGCATGTTGACATTTTCCAGCTTGGACAAAAGTTACATTCCCTTTTTGAAGTATTTCTGTTGTGTTATTTGGCATTTATCATCATCATACTTGTGTGCACACTTGTTAAGTTTACTATCCATTCGTACGAAATGATTGACAGAAATTATTTCGACATATTCAATACATTTTCTATGCGAGGCGATTCAAGGTTGCTCGGAAATTTGAAAGAATCGCAGATCGTAATGAGCATGCACGGCAGAGGACAAAGTTCGTTGTTGCAAAAATGTTGCAGTTTCATAGTCTTTCGTTGCTGTTTATACTGTTTCAGTAGCGAGGTAATATGTTTATGTTGCTATTTACACGGTTAATGTGAGCTTTTCCGCGTTTTTCTGCACAGAGGTTAAGTTCTTTGGTAGGCCTGTGTGTGGCACCGATCAGCTAACAAAGCAATTCTTTGTAATTATGTTTCCACCAATTAAAAAAATAGGCCAAGCAGACTACCATGAACTGATTGATAATGAAAGATAATGGGGTTTGTGTCACATTATTTCATGGAACAATGTCACTGATTTCCTACTGTTGTCTACATTTAATTGTGTGTTATTATTTCATAAGCTGTCTGTGAAGTTATTATTGTTTTCACATTTATTTTTAAGAATAACTAGATTTTACATATATACCTCTATTAACATGAAAAATATTTAAGGCAAATCTTAGTTCAAGGCATACATAGCTAACTTCCATTTGCAGACATTGATCTTTTGTCCATATTTGGAGGAAGCTGACTGTAGTTACCTCCCTTTGATGAATAGCATCACTCAATACTGATTAACCAGCATTAATAAGCCACGTGTTGCAGTAAACTGACATGAGTATCTGCAAGATCAGGATACTGTTATGGTCCATTTTTTCATCTGGCAATTAATTAACTACCAGTGTTTGGGGGAATTTGACTGCTCAATCGTGCAAATGTTTCTGCATTTATGTTTTCATATACAAACAGGATACTAGGTAACATTCAAAAGCAGAATATCGTTTTCTGAATGGCTGATAACAGAATGAGTACGACTACAACTTTTGACATGTTTTTAGTAAGAATAGAACTACAGTCAAATCCCGATGAGTTGAATCGCTGGGGACCAAGTAATAAATTCGACTTATCGATGTATTCGAGACATAGGTATATCTATGAGGGTAGAAAAAAAAGATGATCCAGTCCTAATTCCTCCGCCTAAGCATTTATTTATCTAATGATTTCCATATCACTAATAGGGCCACCTTATCAGTCCAGTCTGATTAGCACAGACAGTGATTTCCGTAAAATCACTAATCTGCCTTTTGAACTCACCCGTCAATGGCGGAAAGGTGTGAGCCGAGCTGGTTTGTTAATTGGATCAGTTTGCTACACCAATCAACTTCTCATTGACTGACTTCGGCTTATGTATCCAAGATTGCTGTTGTTTGAATCTCATGGGACCAAATTTCCTTCTCTAGTCATTGTGTGTATTTATAAGACGAATTCGTGTAACCGGTATTCAAATGATGACAACTAGAACAGGGAATGGTCGGGACCGACAGGTACTTCGAGTTATGCATAATATTCGAGACACCGGCATTCGACTCATCGGGATTTGACTGTATTTGACATTTCAGGAATTAAAGAAGCCTAAACTGGTTTGCATACTGTATAAATACTCCTAAACCTCCATAAATGCAAAAACATAATACAATAAAATATCTTGAAGAATACACGTCAACAGTAATAGGTTCACAGACAGCTCATTTAGTTACTAACATCCAAGCAACCACAGAGAACAATTACAGGGAAATTCAACACGTCTCATTCATTTACCACTTTGCTAATCTGGAATCTGGAATCTGACTTAAGAGCTGGCAGACCATGTCACAAGTAAGGGACATAACTCCGGCTCCTGGTCAGAGACTCAAGCCTCAAGACTTCCCTAAGCCAAATGACATGTTGCTTACCCCCAGCTGAGTGGACCATACACTTGGGTGCTCCGGTGGTCCCAGAAGAGTACATGATAAACAGGGGGTGGTTGAAGGGCACCTGCTCGAACTCCAGCTGGGGAATAGCACCATCCTCCTTCCCATCGTTCAAGAAATCTTCCAACAGGCACCTGTTGAAGAGTCAATGTTTATAAATAAGTACAGATGTACTGGTAAAATAGATTATTGAAAGAAATACACATGGATTTATCAATCAAAATGTTTCTGAACATCTGTATCATTTCTTGTCAGTATGAAATTTCTTAATTTAAACTGATTGACTGACTGACTGACTTTGGTTTTACGCTGCTTTTAGCAATATTCCAGCAACATCACGGCGGGGGACACCAGAAATTCTTAATTTAAAGCAGCTGTATAAAGTAAAAGCAGCTGTATAGAGTAAAGTAAAGTATAAAGTCATTTCAGAAACGGTCAGATTAACAAATGAATCTGAGATCCACATGTATGACCTTTCCAGTTCCTTTTCATCATTTTATGGTCCAGCTGACAATATCAACATATTGTGAAATGAAAAATATTTAACAAACATAACAGCATTTGCCTACCCTATGTTCCTGAAATATTTGCCTCCCAAATACTGGGTGGGTGAGCTGGTGACATTGTATCCAAGACTATTGCACTTATACAGGAATGTAGTGCTGTGCTGTTTAACATCATGTTCATTGCTGGTCTTAAACTGCTAGACCACTGAAGTATCATTCCGCAGTTGAACATGGATAAACAACACCATACAGACTCCAAAAATGATTTGGCTGATAATCTATTTGAGGCTACAGCGCTAGCTGAGATGAAATAGAGGGACCTCTATATGAACTGGATACTGTGAAACTTACTTACCCATTAGGAATGTGTGATAGGTCACATTGTGCTTCTGCCACAAAAGGAATGATGACAACTCTCTCCAGATCTGGTAAACCTGAAATTAAGACAGCACTTAACTTACTTTCTGAAAATCAAGTAAAGCATGTCAACAGCCTGGAATTCCTTGAAGAAAACATCACTGAGAAAGCCTTGTAGAATATCCCTTTTGTCATGAGTTGTTAAACACACTGACTGAATTTTAGTTGCTTATGAACTCTGTCTGTGTGAATATCATATCTGTCACAACACTGCCACAGTTCATGCACTAGTGCTGCAGAAAATTACTGATTGCCCTAACAAAATGTAATTTTTCAAGTAAAAGTGAAATCTTTATACTTATCCTGACTCATGATCTTTTGCTTATCTCCCTTTCCTATGCGATTGGTAGTGGAACACTTGAATCCTTTGAAGTTCCCGAAGCAAACGTACATCTTTGCAAGGTAAAAATACACTCACCCACGAGTTACCTCCCTTTTCCCACGGATATATCTACTGTGAAATCCGAAGTGTTTCCAGCGGGAGGTTGGGAGGGCTTGACCTCACGAGTCAGGATATGTATAAAAGTATCAATTTTACTTGAAAAATTACATTTTATTTCTTATCCTGACTCATGATCTTTTGCTTATAGAATCCTGCGGATTGGTGGTGGGTCAGGCCACTTCCTGGATTCATCAGCTGTCCTTAGATACGTCCTGTATCCCCCCATGGGAACTGTGTAACGGCATTTCCGTGATCCTATTCTTCCAACTTCCGTTATAACTCAGGGGACCACTTTCTTGTCTTACTTCAATCTCAGACAAGTTGAATCATGTTGATTCATGTGGCTTCAGATATACTAGTATCTTCTTATCACTAGATATCTATAACAACCAATAGATTATGATAAGATCTTTATCATAAATGAGTTGCGACCCCTTAATGTACTGGTAAGATCCTTACCCGTACAGGGTCTTTAATCACTCATGCTAGTTTGTCTTAGACTGTGCACATGGACTTTTAAACTAATACTTTTCCTTAGTAAAAGTTATCAACAAGTCAACATGATAAAGGGTGAGATTTTCCAACTCAGCGCCTTTGTGGAACCACTAGTTGCTGTGCTACAGCGAGAGGCCCAAATTGATGAATGCCTGAGACGTCTTCGGTGGCTATGTCTCGGAAGTAGTGGTTGGCAAACACCGTATCCGACTTCCAAAAGCAGCCCTTTCATAATTGCTGTTATAGAGCAATTTCCGTGCAGAGCCAATGTTGACGCCAGTGCTCTGACTTCGTGTGCTTTTGGAGGTTCTAGTCCTGCTGCTTTGTAGGCTCTCAATATGACAGCTCTCATCCAGAATGATATTGTCATTCTTGAGACTTCTGCTGATGTCTCTGTAGATGATAATGCGGGATGAACAGGCAGATTGAAATCCTTGTTTTAGTCTTTGTAGATAATGGGATGAACAGGGCTCTGACCGCACACAAGGATAGGTCCTGCATATCCTCTGGTCCGAGGATTGTGGATAGCGCTGGTACATGGAACTGTCTATCTGGCTGACCAGGTAGTTGGTTCTTGGCAATAAAATCCCATCTAAGTCCTACATGTACTGCAGCACGTTGCCCCGTGTCAAATCTAGTTCGAGCAAAGTTCAGCATGTATCTCTGATATTCGAGCTGCCGTGGCTAGTGCAAGCAGGAACAGAGTCTTCTGTGTCAGCAGCTCGAGGGTAGTCTGATCTAGAGGTTTGTAGGCATCACTCATGAGATGACGTAGAATTACATTCAGATCCCAGGCCGGAGCTCTGAATTTCTTTTGCTGGTCCTCCAGTTTAAAAGATCTCAGCAGAGCAAGTAATTCTGGTACTTTCGTCAACTTGATGCCTGTCTTCATGGTGATCACTGTACTGAGGCAGCGAGGTACGTGGATAATGTCGAACCTTTCAGATGTCTAGTATGTCTAAGATGACATAGGTATTCCGCCACTTGAGGATGAGTAGCTTTCATAGCAATGAAGCCTTTCTGCCTTGCATAAGTCTCAAACTTCAGCCACTTGTCATCTTACAGATTACGAGTGGATCTGCGTAACGCTAACGTTACTGCCTTGGCTGCTCTGGCGGAGTATCCTCTCTTCTTCAAACTTGTTTTGATACGGTCCACACAGCGTAGCTGGAACAGTACTGGGTTCCGTGGACTTGCTTGGTGTGCGGATGTATGAGTAGGTTCGGCCAATCTGGCAACTTGATTGTTGGACTTCGAGAGATCCTCTACTAGGTCTAGGAACCATACTCTCGCTGGCCAATAGAAGTAGCGACCAGTCAGTTAATAGCGCTGTGTCTGTTTGATCTTCAACAGTACTTTTCAGTAGTAATCCGAAGGTGGAAAGCAGCGTAAAGTGTTGAGTCACTGTAGAGTTGTGGACCATCAGCATTTTGTTGCTCAGCGAGCTCGACCTTAGTTGTAGGTGTTGATCACAGCTTTCATCTCCAGCAGATTGATGTGAAGATGCTGCTCTATTTTGGACCACCTCCTGATGCAACTTGATTGTTGAGATCGCGCAAGCCTTGTATCAAAGCATCGCGTAGAGATGTGTGTCGAAGTCCGGCTCTTGTAAATAGGTCCCTCCAATAAGCGTTGACCTGTGACTCCAACCAAAGTAGGTACCTCTTGAGATTGTCTGGCAGCAAGATAGGGTCGACGCTGTTGAGATGCTTTGTCAGGAACCGTCGCAGCGGTCTTAGTTGTAAGCTTCCTGTGCGAGTCAAGTCTTTGAGTTGACTGGCATTTTGGTGAACCTGAAAGCTGTCGTCCAGGTAGAAGGCATTGCGTAGACCTCGATGATGTAGGTATGCGACTATAGGCTTGGTTACTCGTGTGAATAGCCAAGGGGCCGAAGATATTCCAAACGGTAGGACGTTCCATTGGAAGTACTGCCCTCTGAATAGGAATCGCAGATACTTTCTTGATTCCGGATGTATGGGGATGTGTAGATATGCATCCTGAAGGTCTATGCTGGCCATGTAATCTGATGGACGGACGAGCAGTCTGAGTTGAGGTAGGTGGATCATTCTGAACCTGTCTGGTTTCAGTAGATAGTCTTTGTTGAATTTGCACATGTTGTTAATCAATCTGAACTTCTCTTTGGAGTTCTTCTTGGGTACTGGAAAAATTGGGGAGTAGAAGCCTGGCGTGAGATGATGCTGATCTATTATCTCTACCGCATCCTTCATAAGTAGTGAGTTGATGGCTTCTTTTAACTTGTCTGCCTGCTCCTCTGCATAGACCATCGGGCTGAGGGTTAGCAGAGGTGTGGCCTTCTCGTAGTACTTGGGAGACGTAGTCGTCCTCTAGTATTCCCCAATTTTTCCAGTACCTTTGTAGACGTCCACCCTATGTTGATCGTTTTACAGGAACGGCTGGGGGTGGAAGACTCCAGTGCGGCCTCTCCCCGAGTTCCCTCTGTAATTTCTGGATGGGTGACGAAAGGAACCTTTCCCGCCTCTGAAGCTAGAGTACTTCTTCTCCTTAGCCTTCTGGATGCCGGAATATTTGGACTTACTGTTGTACTTCTGGGAAGTATGACGAACGACGTTAGCCAGAGTATCTATAGACTTTATCATCATGACTTCTCTTGAATCATGAGTAGCTTCCTTAGCTGCATCGTCTATCTCTCCTCCAAAGATAGTAGGCGCCTCCAACAGAGCTCTAAGCAGCGGTTGGGTGAATCTGTCACTCCATGAACAAGATGCCAGTAGACCTTGTCTGCGCAAATATTGATGCCAAATGGTCCGATAAAAAGTATTGGTCCTTCTTCTGAGTGAGCAGAGCCTATAATAGCATTCTATCTTCTTCCGAACTTGGGTTCTGAAACTTATTAATCAATGCTTCATTGATAGCTCTGGACCTGGCCAAAATGAAGAAGGATCTCCTTGTAGCAGTATTAAGTTCGGATAACTTTTTATCTTCCACTTTGTATATCTTGTTCCGAGAGTTGTTGACTAACTTCAAGTTATCATCTTATTCCGGCGCCTTCATAAAGGGATCCATATGATGTAAAGGGGCATCTCTTCACATCAAAAGATGGCAGATGCTGATTTTGGAACTTGGTAGCTTTCTCGAAAGCTGTGTGAAGGTTGGAAGGTACCTTGGATATAGGTTCAATCGGAGGGATAGTTACCGAGTCAAAGTCGTCATTACGCATCTTATAAGTGTAGACTTCATCTATATCCTTAGAAGGAGACTCCAAGTTCAAACCATTGGCTATCCAAGCTGTAACCTCTGAGTCCGGGAAGACGAAGTCTGCTTGTTCATCAGTTATCTCTCGATCGGTAAAGTTATGCCTCCGCGAATCATCCTTCTGCGAACATGTATCACTTCTCGAACCTCCATCATCCTTTTGCGAACCTCCATCTGTAGATTCCTCCCTTCGCGAACGTTTATCTGTAGATTCCTCCCTTTGCGAACGTCTATCTTGAGAGTCCTCTCTTCGCGAACCTCTATCTCTGGATACATCTCTTTGCAAACCTCTGTGACCTGAGCCTTCTCATCGCGAACCTCTGTGACCTGATGAGTGACTTAGCGAATGTCTGTGAGAGATATAAGATCTCGATCTAGAGCGGCTAGGTGTAGGAAATGGATCCTCAGATGTTCTCGAATGTTGAGGGTTCGCAGATGTTGAAGAGTGAGTAGGCTTCTCATGTCTTCTATCCTCCTCCAAGATGACTGAGTGGTCAGACTGTGAAGACCTTCGCAAAGGTGTACATTCGCCAACATATTCTTGAGACGTAGATCTCTGAGGAGTAGGTTCGCGCAGGTCCGTTGGTTCGCGCACGTTGTCAGCAGATGAGTGGTTCCGTCGAACCTTCGCCTCTTCCTCTAACCTATGTTCCATTATGGCCATCATCTGGTGGTGAATTGCCTCATAATTTCACCCGGATCAAGTTCTGCGTTGATTGAAGCTGCTGCGGTTCGCGAACGCTGATGAGTTGTGTGCGTCAACTTCACTCCGTTGTAAGTGGTAGTTCGTCAAACAGCTGACCTGCTGTGGCAGTTGCAGGAGAGGATCTAGTAGTCGTGGAAGTCGATTGAGTCGATGATCTAGGCGGTACTTCAGGTAGAAGTAACGAGGGATCATCAAAAACGTCTACTTCGTGAGGTATAATCTCTTTGTTGAAGGATTTCTGATGCGTTGACTTACTAGGCTGCGTAGATTTAACCTCCGATCTGGAAACAGATGCTCTCTTCTGCGACGTAGAAGAAGTCGACGTCTTTTTCTTACTTTGAGCCGGTGTCAACTGCGTTGTAGCCGATCTCTTTATATATAATGGTGTATATAGGACTCCAGTGCTCGCCCAACCATCCGCTTGGGCGAAAAGGGAGAGTGACAAGTAAGGCTGGTCACATGACTGTTTACGCAGGAAAAGGGAGGTAACTCGTGGGTGAGTGTATTTTTATGTCCGCTTCGGGAACTTTAAAGGATTCAAGTGTTCCACTACCATTCGCATAGGAAAGATATAAGCAAAAGATCGTGAGTCAGGAAAAGAAAAAATTATGCAACTGCACAAAACTCTCTAAATACACAGCTATATTAACTCCTGTCATTACTTGATGCCAAATGCACACCAAATATGGAATCTGACTGCATTAGAGAAGAGATCAATCTGTTTATATCTGACTAATTCTATTCTTTCATGGTTGGTGAAATGTGTTTTGTACAGTGTACTACTTATTTTGTTGCCTGTGGGAGTAAAACATGTACTGTTGAACATAGGACTAAGTTTCTGATATATAAGGGAGGCTACTCTGTATTGTGTGGACACGGCTAACTATGTGACAAAACAACATATCAAGCTTATATAATAACAGCATGTTGTCAAGGTCTACACAGAAGTGAAAGGCTTCATAGGATAGTCAATGCGATCTGTCACGATAAAATGACATATAATTTGGGCTTAAATTATTGCTCCTATGTAATAAAACTTGAAGAAAGATTTTCACCACAAGGGCATGAAGTATATATTCAGGAATATTTAATAACACGAGCTTGTTGTAAGCAGTGAAAACACAGGTGCACTGACTTTGTTGATTCATGTCATCATATTGTAACTGCTCATGATGTCAATCACAGGATTGTCTGGTCCAGAACATTTACACATCATTGCCATACATCCAAATCTTGTGGAGTGTGGTGTTATACACACGCACACACAACAGTTACACTTAGGTCAAGTAAAGAATAACACTGTTGCTGATTTTGCATCTAAACAAAGGAAATAAAAACAAAAGATACCTCGGACAACCTGCTGTAACTTTTCCAAATGGTTGTGCATTCTGCCATTGTAGTTGACAGCATTCACACTGAATATCAACTTGGGACGTATTTGACAAAACCTCTCCAACACACCCTGAAAAGGTATAAACAGACTGATCATCATGACAACCACTAGCATCAGGACGTGTTATATCATCCAGTTTCAAAACATGAAGATCAAAGGAAATAGCTTTTTTGAAAGGACATCTTTTTTAACAGAGAGTAGCAGTCATGATTTCGCCCCATTTTGAGTATCAACCTGTGAACTTCTGGGTTAGAATTGGTCTTCAGTATGACATGTTTGTCGTAAGAGGCCACTATCATACATGATAGTTTTATTTAACAATTGTCCTTTTATCAAAAGTATACTTCATGTATCTACCAGCATTGATATACTGTGCATCTTATCACATTTATAATTTCACAAATTCCCTTAACACATACACAAGTCTAGCTTAGATATGTGACACAATGTCAAAATCAGCTCACCAGTTATATTACATTCTAGAGAATTTCTGTTGAAAGCTACAGTTAACAGCAATGGCAATGTTGACATCATTAACACATACGCATTGGCAGATTCCCCCCCTTTGAAAATAACTTAATACCACGTTGAAGCTTTTTGCGCTGAGGTGGAGCCAATGGGGTTCGAACCCCTGAACCCCTTTCATGTTGAATGGATTTTAACGGCTGCACTCAACAATGTTCAAGCTGTAATGACGGAGGTCAGTAAATCCACAAACCTAAACCAAGTCAATGAAGCCTGAACACCCAATCCCCGTGAGTGAAACTTCTTACAACAAGCATGTGTTGCTGAAGATCAAAGTTTAACCCAATCAAGACACAGTTCAATAATGTGACATCCCTTAGGTCGTGAGGGTATCTACTTACCACTACACCAAAGTCAGGTGATGTTGAGCTCCATATTGCTCCAATACTTGCTGCTGCTAACATCACCTCCACAGCCTCGATACAGTTGGGAATGTAACCTACGGCAAAGACATACCTAACGTACATCAGGGTAAGCATGATCACAGGAATACCTACAACTTGCTTCACAGACAAACAAAGCTGGCGGGGTGCGCTTTTAGTCCAACAACAATCCCAGCACATCACATCAACACAGCATATCAACATACAGATGGGGCTTAGGGAGCAGCCTAGCGGTTGAAGAATTCGCTCCTGGTGGGTTTGATTGACCACGTGGGTACAATGTGTGAAGCACATTTCTGGTGTCCCCTGGGGACTACAGACTTCTTTTTCAAACCAATTTCTCAATGCTAATGAAACCTAACAGAGATGCAAACATGAAACATTTACCAATCCAGCAAAATAACACAAGATGCTGACCTAAAAAGCCAGAAATTGTAGCCTTCAACTAGAAAAAAACTGTCAGTCCCGCTGCCAACTTACCTGGGAGCCATTCTCCAAAGTGACTGAAAACAAGGACAGTCATAGGTCTGTGGTAAAGTACGGGAGTCACGATCACATGAGCACTTCAATCGATGTGTGCCTATACAAGTGGAATGTGCCCTGTCCCTGACTATGTGGTGGCGTGTGGTCCTGTGCACAGAGTGCAGGTCACGAATCAGTTGAGGTTAAGCAACGTCTAGCTCGGACAGTCCTTGGATGGGTGACCGTGTTTGACAGCTTGACTCCTGAGAGTTTCTAGGACTTCCGTCCTGCCCAACAACGAAGCACATGTGATACATGTGGTCTCACCTTAGGCATGTGAGTTTGTTAAAAATTGCCTCTGTTCACCCAGCAGAAAATGGGTACCCGGTTGGATAAAGTCATGCGACTATAACCTTCTAGCGCCTAACAGGCAGCTTGGGTTATCCGGGGTAATAATAATCAGGGTGTTAGCGCTTTGAGCATGCTTTGTTGCGTGGAGATTAGCGCATTATAAGACTTCTCATTATTATTATTATTATGTCTTACCTACAACTCGATCACCAGACTTCACGCCCATCTTCTTCATGGCTGATGCATACAGCCCTACAGATTTCCTCAGGTCCTTGTACGTCCTCTTTATCACCTCAGATCTTCCTCACTCCTACAACAAAATATGAACTCCATAAAATGTTTCTCTGGCACACAAATGAGAGAAGCAGGACATTTTATTAATTCAACATAGGAAAAAAAGGGAATCTGTGACAAGTGAAAATCTGCAAGGACTGGCATAACACCAACTCTGCATTTCAGTTTATGATTGTACACATCTAAAATTAATCACATCAAAACATCAATGTCAAGATAAGTATGCCTATCAATATTAACTTCCGGCATGCAGATGTCAAATCAGGTGATCAAATCAGGGGACGTTATCACACAGTTTACATGATGCAGAAATGAGAGTTAAGTACACATAAATGTACAGAAATAGATGCACCCACAATAATATGTTGCATGCATGCAAATAGTGTTCATTATACCAATGTCTTCAAAAGAATATAAAGATCCTATAATTAAAGTCAGGGGGTGAAAAATACCATTGCCTGACGCCCAGGTCGGTCAAGTTAATATCCAAATTAAACTTAAACAGTGCCAAACTACTGAAATGTTTTGATATTAGTAAAAACCTAAATATTTTTTATATTTGTATACTTATCCTGCACTACTTGCTTCCTGCACTTATTGCTTACGACTCGAAACGTGGCTCTGCCAGACGATTGATGTTGAAAGCGTAGACTGTGATCACTTCCTGGTCTCTGTAAACATCCGCTCATGACGCGATCACGGAAGGTGACGCCAGCCACCTCAGATTATGCCGTAAGAAGAATCCCACAGAGAACACAAAGAGGGGAGGTAGCTGAAAGCGCAGGGTGGGCCCTTATCATAAGTAGTGCAGGATAAGTATACAAATATAAAAAATATTTAGACTTTACTAAATTTTTAACTTATCCTGCACTACTTGCTTCCTGCACATTTATCGGACAGGCAGGATGGAGGGCGTGTCATCTGTGGGGATCTCCTAGCAAGGTACACAAAGACAGCTTGGTCAATGTTATCAAGTGCGCCTCGGTGGTGGAAAACCGTCGTCGCACCTAGATTGGACAGTGAGTGACGATCAGGCAGTGGTAATACACATATAAGACACGGAGTCTTAAATGGAATATACCAGACGATTTTTAAAGCGTTATTAGCTTTAGGGAAATGTAGTAAAAAGCAGTGACTCGGGTTAACCCAAGCGTTACTCCTTAACTGACACACCCAGTTGTTCTCCTGGAACAACTCTTTTCCATATCGTCGTCGGGCGCGTTGCCTTGGGAAGAAAAAGCATGGTGGAAGCTATCCTCTTGTTGCACCTGGCAGAATAGTCAACAGACAGTGACTATCTCTCAGTGGTAATTCGCGATATAAGACATGTAGACTTAAATGGAAAAAGACCACGCCGATTTTTAAAGCGAGATTAGCTTTAGGAAATGCAGTAAAAGCATTGACTTGAGTTTTTCAAGTGTTGCTCCTTAACTGACACACCCAGTTGTTTCCCTCGAACAACTCTTTTCCCCACACGGCAACATCATGCCTCATGTGGAAGAAATATCATGAATGAAGACACCTTCATGGAATCTGGAAGACACCAGGTCGATAGAGACCTCAGATCAGTGGTCATTCCCACATATAAGCCTTGGCGTAGGCTTAAATGGAAAAGGCCAATCTCGATTTTAAAGTGTTATTAGCTTTAGGAATGCAGTAAGAAGCATGGACCTGAGTCTATCCAAGTGTTACTCCTTAACTGACATACCCAGTTGTTTTGCTCAAAACAACTCATTCCCCACACGACATCGTCGTGCTTCAGTGCGAACAACAATGTAGGATGTGATATCCTTCGGGGATTGTTGAAGTGCTGGTCTGGCACCAATGGCCCGAAGCGTTGGACACATATGGTGTGGCTACTGATTGGCGGAGACTGTGTCCGACTTCTAGAAACACTCTTGCATTATCAATGCCACTGTACAGTAACAGTGAAGCGCCATAGTAGAGGCGAATGTGCGAAGTACTGGAGGTTGGCGTAGATGTAGGGGAAACCAGACCAGCCGCATGATACGCATGAATAAAGGAAGTCCGTATCCACAAAACACTCGTGGTTTTGCTTACATGCCTCTGACGGCTTGAGTTCGCTTAATGTACAAACTGAGTACACCAGCTGAACACAAGAGGAACACAGGAACGTCTTCACGTCGACAACAGACGATAAGGGCGAAATAGAGAACCGTCTATCATTTCGCCCTAGCCGGCAACTGGTGTGTAGTGATGAAATCCCCATAAAATACCCAGAGGTACAGAACCATGACTGTGTCGTTCAAACTGGATCCAATTAACACCAAGCGCACCAAACACATGACCCTTGTCGCTAACGCTGTGCAAGTCGAAGTCAAGTTGTCGATGTCAAGTTGTTAATTCTTGATTGGGATGAAAACATTTGGAAGCAAGACTGGAGGACAGGAAAGGCTTAAGCCATCCGCTGCCCAGGTTGACCATCCGGAGACAGAGACACATAAACCGGTATCTCTTTGTGTAGCATTCAGTCTGTGAAAGCGACTCTGTCAGACCCCGATATAGCGTCCGCTAAGATGTACCTGCAACCAGGAATATGCTGAGTTCTCAGACAGACATGGGTGTCGGCTATTCCTGGAGAACAGACGGAACTTCTGGAAACAGTAACCCGGTCAAACCCTTGTTAAATCACACAACAATCAGTTGCCCGGGAGACAATGCGCCCAGTGACAGATAGCGAGGAACACTGCCTGGAGCTCCAAACTGCTGATTGATCTCATGACCGAAACCCTGAGATTATCAGATATAGTCGAGGGGCCCCTCAATTCTGCATGGAGGTGCCGACCTAAACGTAGGTAGTTCGGAACTCGCTCAGTCAAGGGGACTGCAGCTATGACATCTATGGGCGAGTCCACTACAAGAAAAAAAATACATAGAGGGCTGCCACTGCCAGCACGGTGTGTCTTTATAAATCAATACGACAAGTAAAACTATTGTGACACTTTACATAATTATTACATATAAATAATTATGAAAGTTAATGGTTACTAAACCATTATTAAATATAATTATTTGAATACAGGATTACACCTGACTAATTGTTTTAATATGAACAATTCAAACAAACTTGCGTACCTGTAATTAGGGAAATTACATAGAGGGCTGCCACTGCCAGCATGGTGTGTGCCGGGCACATGGCACATGCAGCTTTTATATCACCTGAGTGCACAGACTGCAGGAGCAGCATGTGCCAGAGCCCAGGATGTACCTGCCGGCAGCCAGCTCATCTGTATGGCAAGCTGTTAGGGACAAAAATTGTAAAATGTGCCAGGGGTGCTGTGCTGTACATTGTATGAACAGTTGAACCTTGGACACTGAGGTAAGGGAGGCAGGAGACCGACACGTTGACGAATGTCCGCCTGTCATTCCCCGGGTGGACATCGGTCCGAACAACACACATGGGATGAGGGTCTAAAACCTGCTGTACCTGCCGGATTCCGAATGAGGATCCTGTCTGCTTGAAAGAGGCTTCAAATGTACGTAACTGTGTGTGATGGTACAAGGTCTGAAACTTCCTCGTTGACAAGTCAACCCAGCTAATTAGCCCAGCTAGTAAAAAGACTTATGGTGAAAAACGGCTGCTGTCCGTATGCAAATTACGTCATATGGTGGAGAGCACGTGTGAAATCACCAAATTATCAATGTTGCTGCATTATGATATGAGTTAATAACCATGGAGCTGTTGAAGTAAAAGCGCAGGTACTCCCGGTCGAAAGTAAACATCGGAACCAGGCACATCGTTGAGGCAGAGCTATGGGGAGGCGGAACACATGTTTCCAGATGTCGTGACGTATGGACCCCAAGAAATAACCAATTACAGCAGAAACGCAGTAGTCACCAATGTACGGGTGTTTGGATAATACAAGGGCCTCTGGAGGACAGAGTGTCCAGTCGTGTGGATCTTGAGCTTCATTTGCCCCTGCTTCCGTCACCCTTGAAGGGGACGTAGCTACGTTCATATCCTCCAATGTCGATATGAGACTTGTCACCACGTCTCCAACCACGGATAGGAGCCTGATTCCAAGCCTGCCTGACAGTGTGGTGCCGAGGCAAGAGTAGGTACTGGATTCATGTGATGAGGGATGTTGGACTTGCTGGAAGGCCGTCAACGCTATCTCCCTCTGAATAAAGTCTCACACTGTTCGATAGACGTCCTTGAACTCGTTATTAGATATGGTAGTCAAGGACTAGGGTTGGCCAGATAGATTCCACTAAAACTTTGAATCCCAACCGGAAAAGGGGAGAGAAAGCCTTGACCTAAAAAAACACATGCATTGGCGAGATCTGCCCGTAAGTGTTCGCCAAGGACAGTGAGGACCATCCACTACCAAGCCATCATAGAAGAGAGGTGACGATCCTGTACGGATTCATCTCAGGTCAGGTCTGGAGAGACAGTGTTAATAGCCGAAGTTAAGTTTGAGAACTGTCAAGCGCTTAATTTCTTGACAAGGGATTGCTTAAATGCCACACCCGGCCTTAGGCGCCATAATAGTTGAAGTCTCCGAGGGCAAGATGTGTTCGTCTCCCGACGTAGGGGCCATCGGAGACAGTGGTGTAACCAACAGCTGCTGAACCCTTGACGATGTTGGAGGTGTTGACGCAGTATGTTAACACCAGAGGCACTGAATATAGTGGAGGCGTCATCCAGCTGGTAGCGCTGTACAAGAGCTAGATCTAGTAGAGGCGCCATAAAGCTGGTAGCGCTGTACAGGCGCTAGATCTAGTAGAGGCGTCATACAGCTTGTAGCTGTACAGGCGCTAGATCTAGTAGAGGCCCCATACAGCTGGTAGCGTCATACAGGTGCTAGATTTAGTAGAGGCGCCATACAGCTGGTTGTGCCGTACAGGCGCTGCAGTCCCTGCTAACTAGGCCAAGTGTGGAATGGATGTCGAAACATCCAGTGACTGCTGAGTGTGCGGCGCATGGATCTTAGGCGTCAGGAGTATGACGCCTGCCATGGAAACTCTGAAAACAGCAACCTGGAGAATGAATACGGAGTGCCAGACGCCCTAGAGTTAGTGGACATCAGTGGTGTGGCAAGTATCTGGGTGCTTGCCACAGGCGACGTTGGTGTTGGACCTGGCGCTTCATAGACAGAAAAAAGGTGTTAAGATGATATATTAAGAAAGCGCAACAAGCACATGCATTCATGTGAAAAAACGGGGAAAAACACGGAAAAGTGCAATTCAAACAGTATGAATGAAGGCACTTATGAGATACCCCGCCTTACAAACTATACAGCGTGTGCTGTATAGAAACTGCAACATATTAGAAACCCCCAGCAAACACACGGTGAAAAACATTACAATAGTAATGAGGAACACACAGGTAAACAGCATAATTGAGAACAAACGTCTCACAAATACTGACAAAGACTGAAGACAAGAATTAAGGCTTAATATAAGATAATAGTATAACAAATAAGCATGAGCCATGAACAAGCCGCTACGAATACATCAAAGCCACGTCTTCTGAATGGCGAAGTGTCCGATAATAATAATGAAAAATATTGTGTTTAACACAAACACCATCACTACAAAAAAGAAACAACCTCGTCTCACCTGAAAAAATTATGTATTTTGATGATGAAATAAAAATGCAATTGTTACCAACTAACTTCTGTGTTTTATTTCCTAGCGTATTCTTAGAACGACTTGCATTGTACTTCTTCAATTGCCATTTGCAATGTCGAGATCTACAAACTAATTGTCAAAAATGAGGTCACAATCTATTTACTGTAACATATTGACATCTAATTGATATGACCCTAATTTGCATGTTCAGACTAGATTGAGTAACTTATTGGTTTGATATTACTATCGTACAGGCGCACAGTAATTTGTGACCATTAAAAAGAGACAAGGACCGATGAAGTCAATCTATTATCAAATGTCTGTTAGTTGAGAGATGGGTAATTTCAACTAAGTTACATTCTAAATTAACTATTTTATTCAAAATGAATCCTGAAAAAAGACTTGTAAGCGGCTTTTTGAAAATTACAGATGTAGTCATTGTATAGTAGATTGGTGTTTTATTGATTAAAAACTGTGCAGAATTGTTTTAGCTGTACTGTTGTTTACAATTGATAAAGATTATTTGCAAAAGAAACCAAATTGTTAATTGTAGTCAAGTGAAATTGATATTTGGTCAAGCGGATTTTGAAAGTTCAAAGTGTAGTTTTGAAAAAACTTTCAACCCCTGATAGTAATTATCTAATCTTAGACATATCTACACTATACCGTTTTATTACTTCAGTGAGTGAGTTGGGTTTTACACCGCTTTTAGCAATATTCCAGCAATATCATGGTGGGGAACACCACAAATAGACTTCACATATTGTGCCAATGAAGGGAATCAAAACCGGGGCCTTGGCGAGACAAGCGAACGCTTGAACCACTAGGCTACCCCACCGCCCAATATTATTTGAGAGGATCCAATGGCCCTGGAATGTATTTGTGGAGTCTCCTATATTTTCCAAATTTATGGCATATTTTGCTGCTTGCCATGTTCTGGTATTAAGGAAGATTATTTCAAGTTCACATCACAACACATACACCTGCATGTCAACTTAATTCTCTGTTGCCTGGCACATTACGTTAAACACAGAATATAACTCAAGCCAAACCTGCAGCATAGATAGCCACTCTGTCATCATTGTACTGCAGTAGATTCTCTGCATAGTTCAGTCTGGCTCCGTGAAACCATTCCGGCACCTCTGCTATGTTCTTGGAGGTATCTACCACCTGCAAACACATTCAAACACACTGATACCCATCTTAATGTTCCTTGAAACTCTGGGTGTGTTTGCCGTTTTAGAAATGACCCACAGAGATATCCAACCTTGTGTACTGCACACTAGCGGTTGTGACAACACTGCAAGAGCCTGAAGAATGTTAGCTCCAAGGCTGTTTACACCCGGTCACAAGTTGGGATCGATCCAGGCACCTTTCACTTACTAGCACGGTGCCTTCGACAGCTTGCCCACCTAGGCCCTACTTGCAAGATTTATGCTTTGCAGCAATGCTTCCTTTATCAAGAAAATGTTTTTCAAAGGTATATATCAGGGTTTTGCAATATGTCAGTTCATTGAGTTCAATAACATCTGAAACACAGATCTCTGTAAGAATGACACTACATAAGGAAGAAATTGACACTTGTGTGTGTTTACTTATCGTAAACAATGGGAACAAATTATGTGTATACAATTAATATTTTTTCTTTTCAAAATGTATGATTTCTACAATACGACATTACACATAATATTTATTACCTATATCATGGTAATGTCAGTATTTATGTCAATAGCATTAACCTATACACCAGTAATTATCTTTAAATAGAAGAAGAAGAAGAAGAAGAAGAGCTTTATTCAGTATTTATGGCCACATGACCAAAAGTACAATTCAATAAGCAAAATATAGCACATGGTCAGGAGAACAATTTACAATTTATACAGGTAAATATAGTTTAAGATAAATTGCAATATTTTTTAGGAGTTTTACATTCTTTGTTGCAAGCAGCTGGGTAAACTTTGATCTGGTTGGAGATATAATATAAAAGTCAGGAATGTACAAAGAGCGTTGTTGTGAATAAAATGGACATACGAGTAAGAAATGATACTCATCTTGTATCAAATTACAATTACATTTATCACATTTAATGGAATCACCAACACATACATCACTACACCAGCACAACACTACACCAACACATACAACACTACACCCGCACAACACTACACCAACACATACGTCACTACACCAGCTCAACACTACACCAACACATACAACACTACACCCTCACAAAACTACACCAATGCATACATCACTACACCAGCACAACACTACACCTATGCATACATCACTACACCAGCACAACACTACACCAATGCATACTTCACTAAACCAGCACAACACTACACCAACACATACATCACTACACCTATGCAAACATCACTACACCCTCACAAAACTACACCAATGCATACATCACTACACCAGCACAACACTACAGCAATACATACATAACTA
Organism: Haliotis rubra; assembly: GCF_003918875.1. Lineage (NCBI taxonomy): Eukaryota > Metazoa > Mollusca > Gastropoda > Lepetellida > Haliotidae > Haliotis > Haliotis rubra. The sequence goes on along the minus strand of NW_025767618.1, from coordinate 580 downwards.
CACCCACATAAAACTACACCAATGCATACTTCACTGCACCTGCACAACACTACACCAATGCATACATCACTACACCCGTACAACACTATACCAGCACACCACTACACCAATGCATACATCACTACACCAGCACACAACTACACCAATGCATACATCACTACTCAAGCACACAACTACACCAATGCATACATCACTACTCAAGCACACCACTACACCAATACATATGTCACTACACCCGCACAACATTACACCAATGCATTCATCACTACACCAGCACAACACTACACCAATACATACATCACTACACCAGCACAACACTACACCAATACATGCATCACTACACCAGCACAACACTACACCAATACATACATCACTACACAAGCACAATTCTGCACCAATACATTCATCACTACACGAGCACACCACCACACCAATACATATGTCACTACACCCGCACAAAAAAACACCAATACATACATCACTACACCAGCACAACACTACATCAATACATACATCACTACAATACCTATAACTGAAAGCAGAATTTTGAAAAAGCCATGTCAGATTTAATTTACACAAT